>NW_027332203.1:0-129517 GCF_040802235.1 Manis javanica | reverse complement strand
TATACTGTGTGCCAGCACTCTAAGAGCCTGAGTAAAGTCTTCTGTGTAGAGCTCTCTTTCGCTGAGCGGCAGGCGCTAGCTTGGTGACCTAATTTCACGTGACGCCTTGCTGAGGAAGCCTGTCTGAAAAATGCCTGCATACAACGATTTCAGCTTGCACTGTGCTTTCCGTGTCTGTCCTGTGTGCCTGCACTCTAAGTGCCTGAGTGAAGTCTGCTGTGCAGAGCTGTCTATTTCTGTGCGTGGCGTGCACACGCCTGGGAGGCAATTAACGTGAGGCTCTCCTGAGGCCTGAGCCGGGCTGTCAGAGAAAATGCCCGCATACAACGAATTCAGCTTACAATGTGCTTTCCGTATCTGTCCTGTGTGCCCTGCACTCTAAGGGCCTGTGTGAAGTCCGCTGTGTAGTGCTCTCTATTGCTGTGCGGCATGCACTTACTTGGGTGGCCATTATCGTGAGGCCTTGCTGAGTCTGAGACTGTAAGAAGAAATGCTCGCATAGTGCTTTTCGGAGACTGTGTGTCAGAAAAACCTGAGTGCAGTCTGTTGTGTAGAGCATACCCAACGAATTCAGCTTGGCAATGTGCTTTTCGGGTTTGTCCTGTGTGTCCGCACTCAAAGCACCTGAGTGATAGTCTGTTGTGTAGAGCTCTGTTTCGCTGAGTGGCGGGTGTTCGGTTTGGTGACACCAATTTAAAACGTGACGCCTTGCTGAGGAAGCCTGTCTGAAAAATGCCTGCATACAACGAATTCAGCTTGCACTGCGCTTTTTCGTGTCTGTCCTGTGTGCCTGTACTCTCAGCGGCCTGTGTGAAGTCCGCTGTGTAGAGATCTCTATTGCTGTGCGGCACGCACTCACTTGAGTGGCCATTAACGTGAGGCTTTGCTGAGGCTGAGCCGTGCTGTCAGAAAAAATGCCCGCATACAATGAATTCAGCTTACTTTGTGCTTTCATTGTCTGTCCGGTGTGCCAGCACTCTAAAGGCCTGTGTGAAGTCCTATGTGTAGAGCTCTATATTGCTGTGCGGCACGCACTCACTTGGGTGGCCATTAACGTGAGGCTTCGCTGAGGCTGAGACTGTCAGAAAAATGTCTGCATACAACGAATTCAGCTAGCACTGTGCTTTCCATCTCTGTCCTGTGTGCCTGTACACTAAGGGGCTTTGTGAAGTCCGCTGTGTAGAGCTCTCTATTGCTGTGCGGCACGCACTCTCTTGGGTGGACATTAACGTGAGGCCTTGCTGAGGCTGAGACTGTCAGAAAAATGCTCACATTCAACGAATTCAGCTTGCAATGTGGTTTCCGGGTTTCTCCTCTGTGCCCGCACTCTAAGAGCCTGAGTGAAGTCTGCTGTGTAGAGCTCTCTTTCGCTGAGCGGCAGGCGCTCGCTTTGGTGACCTAATTTCACGTGATGCCTTGCTGAAGAACCCTGTATGAAAACAGCCTGCATATAACGAATTCAGCTTCCACTGTGCTTTCCGTGTCTGTCCTGTGTGCCTGCACTCTAAGCGCCCGAGTGAAGTCTGCTGTGCAGAGCTGTCTATTTCTGTGTGGCATGCACACTCTTGGGTGGCCATTAACGGGAGGCTTTGCTGAGGCTGAGCCGGGCTGTCAGAAAAAATGCCCTCATGCAACGAATTCAGCTTGCAATGTGCTTTCGGTGTCTGTCCTGTGTGCCTGCACTTTAAGGGCCTGTGTTAAGTCTGCTGTGTAGAGCTCTCGATTGCTGTGTGGCACGCACTCACTTGGGTGGCCATTAACGTGAGGCTTCGCTGAGGCTTTGACTGTCAGAAAAAATGCTCGCATACAACGAATTCAGCTTGCCATGTGCTTTTCGGGTTTGTCCTATGTGCCCGCACTCTAAGCGCCAGAGTGTAGTCTGCTGTGTAGAGCTCTCTATCGCTGAGCAGTGGTCGCTCGCTTTGGTGACCTAATTTAACGTGACGCCTTTCTGTGAAGCCTCTCTGAAAAATGCCTGCATAGAACGAATTCATTTTGCACTGCACTTTTCGTATCTGTCCTGTGTGCCTGCACTCTAAGGGGCTGTGTGAAGTCCGCTGTGTTGAGATCTCTATTGATGTGCGGCACGCACTCACTTGGGTGGCCATTAACGTGAGGCCTTGCTGAGGCTGAGACTGTCAGAAAAAAGGCTCGCATACAACGAATTCAGCTTGCATTGTGCTTTCTGTGTCTGTCCTGTATGCCTGCACTCTAAGCGCCCCAGTGATGTCTGCTGTGTAGAGCTGTCTATTTCTGTGCAGCGTGCACACTCTTGGGTGGCCATTAACGTGAGGCTTTGCAGAGGCTGAGCCGGGCTGTCACAAAAAATGCCTGCATACATTGAACTCCCGTTACAATGTGCATTCGGTGTCCTGTGTGCCTGCACTCTAAGTGCCTGTGTGAAGTTTGCTGTTTAGAGTTCTCTAGTGCTGTGCCGCACGCACTCACATGGGTGGCCATTAACGTGAGGCCTTGCTGAAGCTGATACTGTCAGAAAAAATGCTCACATACAGCGAATTCAACTTGCAATGTTCTTTTCGCGGTTTTCCTGTGTGCCCACACTCTAAGACGCCTGAGTGAAGTCTGCTGTGTAGAGCTCTCTTTCGATGAGCGGATTGGGCTCTCACTTTGGTGACCTTAATTTAATGTGACGCCTTGCTGAGGAAGCCTGTCTGAAGAATGCCTGCATACAACGAATTCAGCTCTCACTGTGCTTTCGGTGTCTGTTCTGTGTGCCTGCACTCTAAGGGCCTGTGTGAAGTCCGCTGGGTACAGCTCTCTGTTGCTGTGCGGCACCGCCCTCGTACTTGGCTGGCCATTAAGGTGAGGCCTTGCTGAGGATGAGACTGTCAGAAAAAATGCCTGCATACAACGAATTCAGCTAGCACTGTGCTTTCCATATCTGTCCTGTGTGCCTGTACACCTAAGCGGCTTTGGGAAGTCTGCTATGTAGAGCTCTCTATTGCTGAGCTATTATTGCGGGCATGCACTCTATGGGTTGACATTAACGTGAGGCCTTGCTGAGGCTGAGAATATCAGAAAAATGCTCGCATACAACGAATTCAGCTTGAAATGTGCTTTCCGGTTTTCTCCTGTGTGCCAGCACTCTAAGAGCCTGAGTAAAGTCTGCTGTGTAGAGCTCTCATTCGCTGAGCGGCAGGCGCTAGCTTTGGTGACCTAATTTCACGTGACGCCTTCCTGAGGAAGCCTGTCTGAAAAATGCCTGCATACAACGAATTCAGCTTGCACTGTGCTTTCCGTGTCTGTCTGTGTGACTGCACTGTAAGTGCCCGAGTGAAGTCTGCTGTGTAGAGCTGTCTATTTCTGTGCGGCATGCACACTCTTGGGTGGCCATAAACGTGAGGGTTTGCTGAGGCTGAGCCGGGCTGTCAGAAAAAATACCCGCATACAACGAATTCAGCTTACAATGTGCTTTCGGTGTCTGTCCTGTATGCCTGCACTCTAAGCGCCTGAGTGAACTCTGCTGTGTAGAGCTGTCCATTTCTGTGCGGCGTGCAATCTCTTGGGTGGCCATTAAAGTGAGGCTTTCCTGAGGCTGAGCCAGGCTGTCAGAGAAAAAGCCCGCATACAAGGAATTCAGCTTGCAATGTGCTTTCCGTCTTTGCCCTGTGTGCCCGCACTCTAAGTGCCTGAGTGAAGTCTGCTGTGTGGACCTCTCTTTCGCTGAGCGGTGGATCGCTTGCTTTGGTGACCTAATTTAATGTGACATCTTGCTGAGGAAGCCTGTGTGAAAAATGCCTGCATACAACGAATTCAGCTTGCACTGTGCTTTCCGTGTCTGTCCTGTGTGCCTGCCCTCTCCTGTGCCCGAGTGAAGTCTGCTGTGCAGAGTTGTCTATTTCTGTGCGGCATGCACACTATTGGGTGGCCTGTGTGTCCGCACTTAAGCGTGAGGCATGTTGTGTGAGCTCTCTTTCGCTGAGCCGTGCTGTCAGAAAAAAAAATGCCCGCATACAACGGATTCAGCTTACAATGTGATTTCGTGTCTGTCCTGTGTGCCTGCACTCTAAGGGTGTGTGTGAAGTCTGCTGTGTAGAGCTCTCTATTGCTGTGCGGCACGCACCCACATGGGTGGCCATTAACGTGAGGCCTTGCTGAGGCTGAGCCGGGCTGTCACAAAAAATGCCAGCATACAGTGAATTCACCTTACAATGTGCTTTCGTTGTCCTGTGTGCCTGCACTCTAAGGGCCTGTATGAAGTCCGCTGTGTAGAGCTCTCTTTCATTGAGCAGCTGGCACCCGCTTTGGTGACCTAATTTAACGTGACTCCTTTCTCAGGAAGCCTGTCTGAAAAATGCCTGCATACAACGAATTCAGCTCTCACTGTGCTTTCCGTGTCTGTCCTGTGTGCCTGCACTCTAAGGGCCTGTGTGAAGTCCGCTGTTTAGAGCTCTCTGTTGCTGTGCAGCGTGCCCTCACTTGGGTGGCCGTTAAGGTGACGCCTTGCTGATGCTGAGACTTTCAGAAAAAATGCTCACATACAACGAATTCAGCTTGCAATGTGCTTTCGGTGTCTGTCCTGTGTGCCTGCACTCTAAGGGCCTGTGTGAAGTCCGCAGTGTAGTGCTCTCTATTGCTGTGCGGCACGCACTCACTTGGGTGGCCATAAACGTGAGGCCTTGTTGAGACAGACTGTCAGAAAAAATGCTCGCATACAACGAATTCAGGCAGCAGCTTGCAATGTGCTTTCCGGGTTTGTCCTGTTTGCTGAACGTACTCTAAGCGCCTGAGTGAAGTCTACTGTGTAGAGCTGTCTTTCGCTGAGCGGCAGGCGCTCACTTTGGTGACCTAATTTCACGTGACGCCTTCCTGAGGAAGCCTGTCTGAAAAAATGCCTGCATACAACTAATTCAGTTTGCACTGTGCTTTCCGTGTTTGTCCTGTGTGCCTGCACTGTAAGCGCCCGAGTGCAGTCTGCTGTGTAGAGCTGTCTTTTTCTGTGCGGCGTGCACAATCTTGGGTTGCCATTAACGTGAGGCTTTGCTGAGGCTAACCCGGGCTGTCAGAAAAAATGCCCGCATACAACGAATTCAGCTTACAATGTGATTTCGGTGTCTGTCCTGTGTGCCTGCACTCTAAGCGCCGCTGAGTGAACTCTGCTGTGTAGAGCTGTCCATTTCTGTGCGACGTGCACACTCTTGGGTGGCCATTAAAGTGAGGCTTTCCAGAGGCTGAGCCAGGCTATCAGAGAAAAAGCCCGCATACAATGAATTCAGTTTGCAATGTGCTTTTGGTGTCTCTCCTGTGTGCGTGCACTCTAAGCGCCCGAGTGAAATCTGCTGTCTAGAGCTGTCTATTTTTATGAGGCATGCACCCTCTTGGGTGGGCCTATTAACGTGAGGCTTTGCTGAGGCTGAGCCTGGCTGTCAGAAAATATGCCCGCATACAAAGTATTCAGCGTACCATGAGCTTTCGGTGTCTGTCCTGTGTGCCTACACTCTAAGGGCCTGTGTGATATCCGATGTGTAGAGCTCTCTATTGCTGGACGGCATGCACTCACTTGAGTGGCCATTAACGTGAGGCATTGCTGAGGCTGAGACTGTCAGAAAAAATGCTCGCATACAACGAATTCAGCTTGCAATGTGCTTTTCAGGTTTGTCCTATGCACGCACTCTAAGCGCCTGAGTGAAGTCTTCTGTGTAGAGCTCTCCTTCGCTGAGCGGCAGGCGCTCGCTTTGGTGACCTAATTTAACCTGACGCCTTGCAAAGGAAGTCTGTCTGAAAAATGCCTGCATAGAACGAATTCAGCGTCACTGTGCTTTCCGTGTCTGTCCTGTGTGCCTGCACTCTATGCACCCGAGTGAAGTCTGCTGTGTAGAGCTCTCTTTCGCTGAACGGCGGGCGATCGCTTTGGTGACCTAATTTAACGTGACACCTTGCTGAGGAAGGCTGTCTGAAAAATGTCTGCATACAACATATTCAGCCTGCACTGTGCTTACCATATCTGTCCTGTGTGCCTGCACTCTAAGCGCTGGAGTGAAGTCTGCTGTGTAGAGCTGTCTATTTCTGTGCGGTGTGCACACTCTTCGGTGGCCATTAACGTGAGACTTAGCTGAGGCTGAGCCGGGCTGTCAGAAAAAATGCCCGCATACAACGAATTCAGCTCACAATGTGCTTTCGGTGTCTGTCCTGTGTGACTGCACTCGAAGGGTCTGTGTGAAGTCCGCTGTGTAGAGCACACTATTGGTGTGTGGCATGCACTCAGTTGGGTGGCCATTAAAGTGAGACCTTGCTGAGGCTGAGACTGTCAGAAAAAATGCTCGCATAAAACGAATTCAGCTTGCACTCTGCTTTCCGTGTCTGTCCTGTGTACCCGCACTCTAAGCGCCTGAGTGAAGTCTGCTGTGTAGAGATCTCGTTCGATGAGCGGTAGGTGATCGCTTTGGTGACCTAATTTAACGTGATGCCTTGCTGAGGAAGCCTGTCTGAAAAATGCCTGCATACAACGAATTCAGCTGGCACTGTGCTTTCCGTGTCTGTCCTGTGTACCTGCTCTCTAAGCGCCCGAGTGAAGTCTGCTGTGTAAAGCTGTCTATTTCTGTGCGGCGTTCACACTCTTGGGTCTCCATTAACGTGAGGCTTCTCTGATGCTAAGCCAGGCTGTCAGAAAAAATGCCCGCATACAAAGTATTCAGCTTAGAATGTGCTTTACCTCTCTGTCCCTTGTGCTTGCGCTCTAAGAGCCAGAGTGGTGTCTGCTGTGTGGAGCTCTCTTTTGCTGTGCGGCACGCACTCACACGGGTGGCCATAAACGTGAGGCCTTGTTGAAACAGACTGTCAGAAAAAATGCTCGCATACAAAGACAGCAGCTTGCAATATGCTTTCCGGATTTGTCCTATGCGCCTGCACTCTAAGCGCCTGAGTGAAGTCTGTTGTGTAGACCTCTCTTTCGCTGAGCGGCGGGCGCTTGCTTTGGTGACCTAATTTAACATGACATCTTGCTGAGGAAGCCTGTGTGAAAAATGCCTGCATACAAAGAATTCAGCTTGCACTGTGCTTTCCGTGTCTGTCCTGTGTGCCTGCCCTCTCAGCGCCCGAGTGAAGTCTGCTGTGCAGAGATGTCTATTTCTGTGGGGCATGCACTCTATTCGGTGGCAATTAACGTGAGACATGGCTGAGGCTGAGACGGGCTGTCAGAAAAAAATGCCTGCATACAACGGATTCAGCTTACAATGTTCTTTCGGTGTCTGTCCTGTGTGCCTGCACTCTAAGGGCCTGTGTGAAGTCTGCTGTGTAGAGCTCTCTGTCATTGAGCGGCTGGTGCCCGCTTTGGTGACCTTATTTAACGTGACTCCTTTCTCAGGAAGCCTGTCTGAAAAATGCCTGCATACAACGAATTCAGCTTTCACTGTGCTTTCAGTGTCTGTCCTGTGTGCCTGTACTCTAAGCGCCTGAGTGAACTCTGCTGTGTAGAGCTGTCCATTTCTGTGCGGCGTGCACACTCTTGGGTGGCCATTAAAGTGAGGCTTTCCTGAGGCTGAGCCAGGCTGTCAGAGAAAAAGCCCGCATACAATGAATTCAGCTTACAATGTGCTTTTGGTGTCTCTCCTGTGTGCGTGCACTCTAAGCGCCCGAGTGAAGTCTGCTGTCTAGAGCTGTCTATTTTTATGAGGCATGCACACTATTGGGTGGCCATTTACGTGAGGCATGTCTGAGGATGAGATGGGCTGTCAGAAAAAAATGCCCGCATTCAACGAATTCAGCTCGCAATGTGCTTTCCGGGTTTGTCCTGTGTGCCCGCATTCTAAGCGTCTGAGTGAAGTCTGCTGTGTAGAGCTCTCTTTCATTGAGCGGCTGGCGCCCGTTTTGGTGACCTAGTTTAACGTGACTCCTTTCTCAGGAAGCCTGTCTGAAAAATGCCTGCATACAACGAATTCACCTTTCACTGTGCTTTCCGTGTCTGTCCTGTGTGTCTGCACTCTAAGGGCCTTTGTGAAGTCTGCTGTGTAGAGGTCTCTATTGGTGTATGGCACGCACTCACTTGGGTGGCCATAAACGTGAGGCCTTCCTGAGACAGACTGTCAGAAAAAATGCTCGCATACAAAGACTGCAGCTTGCAATGTGCTTTCCGGGTTTCTCCTGTGTGAACGCACTCTAAGCGCCTGATTGAAGTCTGCTGTGTGGACCTCTCTTTCGCTGAGCGGCGGGCGCTTGCTTTGGTGACCTAATTTAACGTGACGCCTTGCTGAGGAAGACTGTCTGAAAAATGCCTGCATACAACGAATTCAGCTTCCACTATGCTTTCCGTATCGGTCCTGTGTGCCTGAACTCCAAGCGCCCGAGTGAAGTTTGCTGTGTAGAGCTGTCTATTTCTGTGCGGCGTTCACACTCTTGGGTGGCCATTATCGTGAGGCTTTGCTTAGGGTGACCCGGGCTGTCAGAAAGAAAGCCCGCATACAACGCATTCAGCTTACAATGTGCTTTACATCTCTATCCTGTGTGCTTGCACTCTAAGAGCCTAAGTGGTGTCTGCTGTGTAGAGCGCTCTTTAGCTGAGTGGCAGGCGCTCGCTTTGGTTACCTAATTTAATGTGACGCCTTGCTGAGGAAGCCTGTCTGAAAAATGCCTGCATATAACGAATTCGCCTTGCACTGTGATTTCCGTGTCTGTCCTGTGTGCCTGCACTCTAAGCGCCCGAGTGAAGCCTGTTTTGTAGAGCTGTCTATTTCTGTGCGGCATTCACACTCTTGGGTGGCCCTTTACGTGAGGCTTTGCTGAGGCTGACACGGGCTGTCAGAAAAAATGCCCGCATACAACGAATTCAGCTTACAATGTTCTTTCAGTGTCCGTCCCGTGTGCCTGCACTCTAAGGGCCTGTGTGAAGTCCGCTGTGTAGTGCTCTCTATTGCTGTGCCGCACGCACTCATGTGGGTGGCCATTAACATGAGTCCCTGCTGAGGCTGAGACTTTCAGAAAAAGTGCTCGCATACAACGAATTCAGGTTGCAATGTGCATTCCTGGTTTGTCCTGTGTGCCCGCACTCTCAGTGCCTGAGTGAAGTCTGTTGTGTAGAGCTCTCTTTTGCTGAGCCCAGGGCGCTCGCATTGGTGGCCTAATTTAACGTGACGCCTTGCTGAGGAAGCCTGTCTGAAAAATGCCTGCATACAACGAATTCAGCTTTCACTGTGCTTTCCGTGTCTGTCCTGTGTGCCTGCACTGTAAGGGCCTGTGTGAAGTCTGCTGTGTAGTGCTCTCTATTGCTGTGCGGCACCCACTCACTTGGCCATTAACGTGAGGCCTTGCTGAGGCTGAGACTGTCAGAAAAAATGCCTGCATACAACGAATTAAGCTAGCACTGTGCTTTCCATGTCTGTCCTGTGTGCAGGTACATTAAGGGACTTTGTGAAGTATACTGTGTAGAGCTCTCTATTGCTGTGCAGCACGCCCTCTCTTGGGTGGACATGAACGTGAGGCCTTGCTGAGGCTTAGACAGTCAGAAAAATGCTCGCATACAACGAATTCAGCTTGCAATGTGCTTTCCGGGTTTCTCCTGTGTGCCCGCACTCTAAGAGCCTGAGTGAAGTCTGCTGTGAAGAGCTCTCTTTCGCTGAGTGGCAGGCGCTCGCTTTGGTGACCTAATTTCACGTGACGCCTTCCTGAGGAAGCCTGTCTGAAAAATGCCTGCATACAACGAATTCAGCTTGCACTGTGCTTTCCGTGTTTGTTCTGTGTGCGTGCACTGTAAGCGCCCGAGTGCAGTCTGCTGTGTAGAGCTGTCTTTTTCTGTGCGGCGTGCACACTCTTGGGTGGCCATTAACGTGAGGCATTGCTGAGGCTGAGACGGGCTGTCAGAAAAAATGCCCGCATACAACGAATTCAGCTTGCAATGTGCTTTCGGTGTCTGTCCTGTGTGCCTGCACTCTAAGGGCCTGAGTGAACCCTGCTGTGTAGAGCTGTCCATTTCTGTGCGGCGTGCACACTGTTGGGTTGCCATTAAAGTGAGGCTTTCCTGAGGCTGAGCCAGGCTATCGGAGAAAAAGCCCGCATACAATGAATTCAGCTTACAATGTGCTTTCAGTGTCTGTCCTGTGTGCTTGCACTCTAAGCGCCCGAGTGAAGTCTGCTATGTAGAGCTGTCTATTTCTGTGCGGTGTGCACACTCCTGGGTGGCCGCATTCACATGGGGCTTTGTTGCGGCTGAGCCGGTCTGTCAGAAAAAATGCCCGCATACAACGAATTCAGCTTACATTGTGCTTTGGTTGTCCTGTGTGCCTGCACTCTAAAGGCCTGTGTGTAGTCCTCTGTGTAGAGCTCTATAGTGCTGTGCGGCACACACTCACTTGGGTGGCCATTAACGTGAGGCTTTGCTGAGGCTGAGACTGTCAGAAAGAATGCTCGCATACAACTAATTCAGCTTGCAATGTGCTTTTCGGGTTTGTCCTGTGTGCCCGCACTCTAAGCGCCTGAGTGAAGTCTGCTGTGTAGAGCTGTCTATTTCTTTGTGGCGTGCACACTCCTGGGTGGCCCCATTAACATGAGGCTTTGCTGAGGCTGAGCCAGTCTGTCAGAAAACATGCCCGCATACAACAAATTCAGCTTACATTGTGCTTTCGTTGTCCTGTGTGCCTGCACTCTAAAGGCCTGTGTGAAGTCCTCTGTGTAGAGCTCTATATTGCTGTGCGGCACAAACTCACTTGAGTGGCCATTATCGTGAGGCTTTGCTGAGGGTGAGCCGGGCTGTCAGAAAAAAAGCCCGCATACAAAGTATTCAGCTTACAATGTGCTTTACATCTTTATACTGTGTGCTTGCACTCTAAAAGCCTGAGTGGTGTCTGCTGTGTAGAGCGCTCTTTAGCTGAGCGGCAGGCGCTCGCATTGGTTACCTAATTTAATGTGACGCCTTGCTGAGGAAGCCTGTCTGAAAAATGCCTGCATATAACGAATTCACCTTGCACTGTGATTTCCGTGTCTGTCCTGTGTGCCTGCACTCTAAGCGCCCGAGTGAAGCCTGCTTTGTAGTGCTGTCTATTTCTGTGCGGCGTTCACACTCTTGGGTGGCCCTTCACGTGAGGCTTTGCTGAGGCTGACCCGGGCTGTCAGAAAAAATACCCGCATACAACGAATTCAGCTTACAATGTTCTTTCAGTGTCTGTCCCGTGTGCCTGCACTCTAAGGGCCTGTGTGAAGTCCGCTGTGTAGTGCTCTCAATTGCTGTGCCGCACGCACTCACTTGGGTGGCCATTAACATGAGTCCCTGCTGAGGCGGAGACTTTCAGAAAAAGTGCACACATACAACGAATTCAGCTTGCAATGTTCTTTTCAGGTGTGTCCTGTGTGCCCGCACTCTAAGCGCCTGAGTGAAGTCTGGTGTGTAGAGCTCTCTATCGCTGAGCAGCGGTCGCTCTCTTTGGTGACCTAATTTAACGTGATGCCTTGATGAGGAAGCCTGTCTGAAAAATGCCTGCATACAACGAATTCAGCTTGCAGTGCGCTTTTCGTGTCTGTCCTGTGTGCCTACCCTCTAAGGGGCTGTGTGAAGTCCGCTGTGTAGAGATCTCTATTCCTGTGCAGCACGCATTCACTTCGGTAGCTATTAACGTGAGGCTTTGCTGAGGCTGAGCTGGGCTGTCTCAAAAAATGCCTGCATAAAGCGAATTCACCTTACAATGAGCTTTCGGTGTCCTGTTTGCCTGCACTCTAAGGGCCTGTGTGAAGTCCGCTGTGTAGAGCTCTCTATTGCTGTGTGGCACGCACTCACTTGGGTGGCCATAAATGTGAGGCCTTGCTGAGACAGACTGTCAGAAAAAATGCTCGCATACAAAGACTGCAGCTTGCAATGTGTCTTCCGGGTTTGTCCTGTGTGCCCGCACTCTAAGCGCCTGATTGAAGTCTGTTGTGTGGACCTCTCTTTCGCTGAGCGGCGGGCGCGTTCTTTGGTGACCTAATTTAACGTGACATCTTGCTGAGGAAGCCTGTGTGAAAAATGCCTGCATACAACGAATTCAGCTTGCACTGTGCTTTCCGTGTCTGTCTTGTGTGCCTGCACTCTATGCACCCAAGTGAAGTCTGCTGTGTAGAGCTCTCTATCGCTGAGCGGCGGTCGCTCTCTTTGGTGACCTAATTTAACTAGATGCCTTGATGAGGAAGCCTGTCTGAAAAATGCCTGCATACAACGAATTCAGCTTGCAGTGTGCTTTTCGTGTCTGTCCTGTGTGCCTACACTCTAAGGGGCTGTGTGAAGTCCGCTGTGTAGAGATCTCTATTGCTGTGCGGCACGCACTAACTTGGGTAGCTATTAACGTGAGGCTTTGCTGAGGCTGAGCTGGGCTGTCTCAAAAAATGCCTGCAAAAAGCGAATTCACCTTACAATGAGCTTTCGGTGTCCTGTTTAACTGCACTCTAAGGGACTGTATGAAGTCCGCTGTGTAGAGCTCTCTATTGCTGTGCGGCACGCACTCACTTGGGTGGCCATAAACGTGAGGCCTTGCTGTGACAGACGGTCAGAAAAAATGCTCGCATACAACGAATTCAGTTTGCAATGTGATTTCTGGGTTTGTCCTGTGTGCCCACACTCTAAGCGTCTGAGTGAAGTCTGCTGTAAGGATCTCTTTCATTGAGCGGCTGGCGCCCGTTTTGGTGACCTAATTTAACGTGACTCCTTTCTCAGGAAGCCTGTCTGAAAAATGCCTGCATACAACGAATTCAGCTTTCACTGTGCTTTCCGTGTCTGTCCTGTGTGCCTGCACTCTAAGGGCCTGTGTGAAGTCCGCTGTGTAGTGCTCTCTATTGCTGTGCGGCATGCACTTACTTGAGTGGCCATTATCGTGAGGCCTTGCTGAGTCTGAGACTGTAAGAAGAAATGCTCTCATACAACGAATTCAGCTTGCAATGTGCTTTTCGGGTTTGTCCTGTGTGCCCGCACTCTAAGCGCCTGAGTGTAGTCTGCTGTGTAGAGCTCTCTATCGCTGAGCGGTGGTCGCTCGCTTTGGTGACCTAATTTAACGTGACGCCTTTCGGTGAAGCGTCTCTGAAAAATGCCTGCATAGAACGAATTCAGTTTGCACTGCACTTTTCGTGTCTGTCCTGTGTGCCTGCACTCTAAGGGGCTGTGTGAAGTCCGCTGTGTCGAGATCTCTATTGATGTGCGGCACGCACTCACTTGGGTGGCCATTAACGGGAGGCCTTGCTGAGGCTGAGACTGTCAGAAAAAAAGCTCGCATACAACGAATTCAGCTTGCACTGTGCTTTCCGTGTCTGTCCTGTGTGCCTGCACTCTAAGTGCCTGAGTGAAGTCTGCTGTGCAGAGCTGTCTATTTCTGTGCGGCGTGCACACGCCTGGGAGGCAATTAACGTGAGGCTCTCCTGAGGCTGAGCCGGGCTGTCAGAGAAAATGCCCGCATACAACGAATTCAGCTTACAATGTGCTTTCCGTATCTGTCCTGTGTGCCTGCACTCTAAGGGCCTGTGTGAAGTCCGCTGTGTAGTGCTCTCTATTGCTGTGCGGCATGCACTTACTTGGGTGGCCATTATCGTGAGGCCTTGCTGAGTCTGAGACTGTAAGAAGAAATGCTCGCATAGAACGAATTCAGCTTGCAATGTGCTTTTCGGGTTTGTCCTGTGTGTCCGCACTCAAAGCACCTGAGTGAAGTCTGTTGTGTAGAGCTCTGTTTCGCTGAGCGGCGGGTGTTCGGTTTGGTGACCCAATTTAACGTGACGCCTTGCTGAGGAAGCCTGTCTGAAAAATGCCTGCATACAACGAATTCAACTTGCACTGTGCTTTCCGTGTCTGTCTTGTGTGCCTGCACTCTATGCACCCGAGTGAAGTCTGCTGTGTAGAGCTCTCTATCGCTGAGCAGCGGTCGCTCTCTTTGGTGACCTAATTTAACGTGATGCCTTGATGAGGAAGCCTGTCTGAATAATGCCTGCAGACAACGAATTCAGCTTGCAGTGTGCTTTTCGTGTCTGTCCTGTGTGCCTACACTCTAAGGGGATGTGTGAAGTCCGCTGTGTAGAGATCTCTATTGCTGTGCGGCACGCACTCACTTGGGTAGCTATTAACATGAGGCTTTGCTGAGGCTGAGCCGGGCTGTCTCAAAAAATGCCTGCATACAGCAAATTCACCTTACAATGTGCTTTCGGTGTCCTGTTTGCCTGCACTCTAAGGTCCTGTGTCAAGTCCGCTGTGAAGAGCTCTCTATAGCTGTGCGGAACGCACTCACTTGGGTGGCCATAAACGTGAGGCCTTCTGTGACAGACTGTCAGAAAAAATGCTGGCATACAAAGACTGCAGCTTGCAATGTGCTTTCCGGGTTTGTCCTGTGTGCCCGCACTCTAAGCGCCTGATTGAAGTCTGCTGTGTGGACCTCTCTTTCGCTGAGCGGTGGGCGCTTGCTTTGGTGACCTAATTTAATGTGACATCTTGCTGAGGAAGCCTGTGTGAAAAATGCCTGCATACAACGAATTCAGCTTGCACTGTGCTTTCCGTGTCTGTCCTGTGTGCCTGCCCTCTCAGTGCCCGAGTGAAGTCTGCTGTGCAGAGTTGTCTATTTCTGTGCGGCATGCACACTATTGGGTGGCCATTAACGTGAGGCATGGCTGAGGCTGAGCCGTGCTGTCAGAAAAAAAAATGCCCGCATACAACGGATTCAGCTTACAATGTGATTTCGGTGTCTGTCCTGTGTGCCTGCACTCTAAGGGTGTGTGTGAAGTCTGCTGTGTAGAGCTCTCTATTGCTGTGCGGCACGCACCCACATGGGTGGCCATTAACGTGAGGCCTTGCTGAGGCTGAGCCGGGCTGTCACAAAAAATGCCAGCATACAGTGAATTCACCTTACAATGTGCTTTCGTTGTCCTGTGTGCCTGCACTCTAAGGGCCTGTATGAAGTCCGCTGTGTAGAGCTCTCTTTCATTGAGCAGCTGGCACCCGCTTTGGTGACCTAATTTAACGTGACTCCTTTCTCAGGAAGCCTGTCTGAAAAATGCCTGCATACAACGAATTCAGCTCTCACTGTGCTTTCCGTGTCTGTCCTGTGTGCCTGCACTCTAAGGGCCTGTGTGAAGTCCGCTGTTTAGAGCTCTCTGTTGCTGTGCAGCGTGCCCTCACTTGGGTGGCCGTTAAGGTGACGCCTTGCTGATGCTGAGACTTTCAGAAAAAATGCTCACATACAACGAATTCAGCTTGCAATGTGCTTTCGGTGTCTGTCCTGTGTGCCTGCACTCTAAGGGCCTGTGTGAAGTCCGCAGTGTAGTGCTCTCTATTGCTGTGCGGCACGCACTCACTTGGGTGGCCATAAACGTGAGGCCTTGTTGAGACAGACTGTCAGAAAAAATGCTCGCATACAAAGGCAGCAGCTTGCAATGTGCTTTCCGGGTTTGTCCTGTGTGAACGTACTCTAAGCGCCTGAGTGAAGTCTACTGTGTAGAGCTGTCTTTCGCTGAGCGGCAGGCGCTCACTTTGGTGACCTAATTTCACGTGACGCCTTCCTGAGGAAGCCTGTCTGAAAAAATGCCTGCATACAACTAATTCAGTTTGCACTGTGCTTTCCGTGTTTGTCCTGTGTGCCTGCACTGTAAGCGCCCGAGTGCAGTCTGCTGTGTAGAGCTGTCTTTTTCTGTGCGGCGTGCACAATCTTGGGTTGCCATTAACGTGAGGCTTTGCTGAGGCTAACCCGGGCTGTCAGAAAAAATGCCCGCATACAACGAATTCAGCTTACAATGTGATTTCGGTGTCTGTCCTGTGTGCCTGCACTCTAAGCACCTGAGTGAACTCTGCTGTGTAGAGCTGTCCATTTCTGTGCGGCGTGCACACTCTTGGGTGGCCATTAAAGTGAGGCTTTCCAGAGGCTGAGCCAGGCTATCAGAGAAAAAGCCCGCATACAATGAATTCAGTTTGCAATGTGCTTTTGGTGTCTCTCCTGTGTGCGTGCACTCTAAGCGCCCGAGTGAAATCTGCTGTCTAGAGCTGTCTATTTTTATGAGGCATGCACCCTCTTGGGTGGGCCTATTAACGTGAGGCTTTGCTGAGGCTGAGCCTGGCTGTCAGAAAATATGCCCGCATACAAAGTATTCAGCGTACCATGAGCTTTCGGTGTCTGTCCTGTGTGCCTACACTCTAAGGGCCTGTGTGATGTCCGATGTGTAGAGCTCTCTATTGCTGGACGGCATGCACTCACTTGAGTGGCCATTAACGTGAGGCATTGCTGAGGCTGAGACTGTCAGAAAAAATGCTCGCATACAACGAATTCAGCTTGCAATGTGCTTTTCAGGTTTGTCCTATGCACGCACTCTAAGCGCCTGAGTGAAGTCTTCTGTGTAGAGCTCTCCTTCGCTGAGCGGCAGGCGCTCGCTTTGGTGACCTAATTTAACCTGACGCCTTGCTAAGGAAGTCTGTCTGAAAAATGCCTGCATAGAACGAATTCAGCGTCACTGTGCTTTCCGTGTCTGTCCTGTGTGCCTGCACTCTATGCACCCGAGTGAAGTCTGCTGTGTAGAGCTCTCTTTCGCTGAACGGCGGGCGATCGCTTTGGTGACCTAATTTAACGTGACACCTTGCTGAGGAAGGCTGTCTGAAAAATGCCTGCATACAACATATTCAGCCTGCACTGTGCTTACCATATCTGTCCTGTGTGCCTGCACTCTAAGCGCTGGAGTGAAGTCTGCTGTGTAGAGCTGTCTATTTCTGTGCGGTGTGCACACTCTTCGGTGGCCATTAACGTGAGACTTAGCTGAGGCTGAGCCGGGCTGTCAGAAAAAATGCCCGCATACAACGAATTCAGCTCACAATGTGCTTTCGGTGTCTGTCCTGTGTGACTGCACTCGAAGGGTCTGTGTGAAGTCCGCTGTGTAGAGCACACTATTGGTGTGTGGCATGCACTCAGTTGGGTGGCCATTAAAGTGAGACCTTGCTGAGGCTGAGACTGTCAGAAAAAATGCTCGCATAAAACGAATTCAGCTTGCACTCTGCTTTCCGTGTCTGTCCTGTGTACCCGCACTCTAAGCGCCTGAGTGAAGTCTGCTGTGTAGAGATCTCGTTCGATGAGCGGTAGGTGATCGCTTTGGTGACCTAATTTAACGTGATGCCTTGCTGAGGAAGCCTGTCTGAAAAATGCCTGCATACAACGAATTCAGCTGGCACTGTGCTTTCCGTGTCTGTCCTGTGTACCTGCTCTCTAAGCGCCCGAGTGAAGTCTGCTGTGTAAAGCTGTCTATTTCTGTGCGGCGTTCACACTCTTGGGTCTCCATTAACGTGAGGCTTCTCTGATGCTAAGCCAGGCTGTCAGAAAAAATGCCCGCATACAAAGTATTCAGCTTAGAATGTGCTTTACCTCTCTGTCCCTTGTGCTTGCGCTCTAAGAGCCAGAGTGGTGTCTGCTGTGTGGAGCTCTCTTTTGCTGTGCGGCACGCACTCACACGGGTGGCCATAAACGTGAGGCCTTGTTGAAACAGACTGTCAGAAAAAATGCTCGCATACAAAGACAGCAGCTTGCAATATGCTTTCCGGATTTGTCCTATGCGCCTGCACTCTAAGCGCCTGAGTGAAGTCTGTTGTGTAGACCTCTCTTTCGCTGAGCGGCGGGCGCTTGCTTTGGTGACCTAATTTAACATGACATCTTGCTGAGGAAGCCTGTGTGAAAAATGCCTGCATACAAAGAATTCAGCTTGCACTGTGCTTTCCGTGTCTGTCCTGTGTGCCTGCCCTCTCAGCGCCCGAGTGAAGTCTGCTGTGCAGAGATGTCTATTTCTGTGGGGCATGCACTCTATTCGGTGGCAATTAACGTGAGACATGGCTGAGGCTGAGACGGGCTGTCAGAAAAAAATGCCTGCATACAACGGATTCAGCTTACAATGTTCTTTCGGTGTCTGTCCTGTGTGCCTGCACTCTAAGGGTGTGTGTGAAGTCTGCTGTGTAGAGCTCTCTATTGCTGTGCGGCACGCACCCACATGGGTGGCCATTAACGTGAGGCCTTGCTGAGGCTGAGCCGGGCTGTCACAAAAAATGCCAGCATACAGTGAATTCACCTTACAATGTGCTTTCGTTGTCCTGTGTGCCTGCACTCTAAGGGCCTGTATGAAGTCCGCTGTGTAGAGCTCTCTTTCATTGAGCAGCTGGCACCCGCTTTGGTGACCTAATTTAACGTGACTCCTTTCTCAGGAAGCCTGTCTGAAAAATGCCTGCATACAACGAATTCAGCTCTCACTGTGCTTTCCGTGTCTGTCCTGTGTGCCTGCACTCTAAGGGCCTGTGTGAAGTCCGCTGTTTAGAGCTCTCTGTTGCTGTGCAGCGTGCCCTCACTTGGGTGGCCGTTAAGGTGACGCCTTGCTGATGCTGAGACTTTCAGAAAAAATGCTCACATACAACGAATTCAGCTTGCAATGTGCTTTCGGTGTCTGTCCTGTGTGCCTGCACTCTAAGGGCCTGTGTGAAGTCCGCAGTGTAGTGCTCTCTATTGCTGTGCGGCACGCACTCACTTGGGTGGCCATAAACGTGAGGCCTTGTTGAGACAGACTGTCAGAAAAAATGCTCGCATACAAAGGCAGCAGCTTGCAATGTGCTTTCCGGGTTTGTCCTGTGTGAACGTACTCTAAGCGCCTGAGTGAAGTCTACTGTGTAGAGCTGTCTTTCGCTGAGCGGCAGGCGCTCACTTTGGTGACCTAATTTCACGTGACGCCTTCCTGAGGAAGCCTGTCTGAAAAAATGCCTGCATACAACTAATTCAGTTTGCACTGTGCTTTCCGTGTTTGTCCTGTGTGCCTGCACTGTAAGCGCCCGAGTGCAGTCTGCTGTGTAGAGCTGTCTTTTTCTGTGCGGCGTGCACAATCTTGGGTTGCCATTAACGTGAGGCTTTGCTGAGGCTAACCCGGGCTGTCAGAAAAAATGCCCGCATACAACGAATTCAGCTTACAATGTGATTTCGGTGTCTGTCCTGTGTGCCTGCACTCTAAGCGCCTGAGTGAACTCTGCTGTGTAGAGCTGTCCATTTCTGTGCGGCGTGCACACTCTTGGGTGGCCATTAAAGTGAGGCTTTCCAGAGGCTGAGCCAGGCTATCAGAGAAAAAGCCCGCATACAATGAATTCAGTTTGCAATGTGCTTTTGGTGTCTCTCCTGTGTGCGTGCACTCTAAGCGCCCGAGTGAAATCTGCTGTCTAGAGCTGTCTATTTTTATGAGGCATGCACCCTCTTGGGTGGGCCTATTAACGTGAGGCTTTGCTGAGGCTGAGCCTGGCTGTCAGAAAATATGCCCGCATACAAAGTATTCAGCGTACCATGAGCTTTCGGTGTCTGTCCTGTGTGCCTACACTCTAAGGGCCTGTGTGATGTCCGATGTGTAGAGCTCTCTATTGCTGGACGGCATGCACTCACTTGAGTGGCCATTAACGTGAGGCATTGCTGAGGCTGAGACTGTCAGAAAAAATGCTCGCATACAACGAATTCAGCTTGCAATGTGCTTTTCAGGTTTGTCCTATGCACGCACTCTAAGCGCCTGAGTGAAGTCTTCTGTGTAGAGCTCTCCTTCGCTGAGCGGCAGGCGCTCGCTTTGGTGACCTAATTTAACCTGACGCCTTGCTAAGGAAGTCTGTCTGAAAAATGCCTGCATAGAACGAATTCAGCGTCACTGTGCTTTCCGTGTCTGTCCTGTGTGCCTGCACTCTATGCACCCGAGTGAAGTCTGCTGTGTAGAGCTCTCTTTCGCTGAACGGCGGGCGATCGCTTTGGTGACCTAATTTAACGTGACACCTTGCTGAGGAAGGCTGTCTGAAAAATGCCTGCATACAACATATTCAGCCTGCACTGTGCTTACCATATCTGTCCTGTGTGCCTGCACTCTAAGCGCTGGAGTGAAGTCTGCTGTGTAGAGCTGTCTATTTCTGTGCGGTGTGCACACTCTTTGGTGGCCATTAACGTGAGACTTAGCTGAGGCTGAGCCGGGCTGTCAGAAAAAATGCCCGCATACAACGAATTCAGCTCACAATGTGCTTTCGGTGTCTGTCCTGTGTGACTGCACTCGAAGGGTCTGTGTGAAGTCCGCTGTGTAGAGCACACTATTGGTGTGTGGCATGCACTCAGTTGGGTGGCCATTAAAGTGAGACCTTGCTGAGGCTGAGACTGTCAGAAAAAATGCTCGCATAAAACGAATTCAGCTTGCACTCTGCTTTCCGTGTCTGTCCTGTGTACCCGCACTCTAAGCGCCTGAGTGAAGTCTGCTGTGTAGAGATCTCGTTCGATGAGCGGTAGGTGATCGCTTTGGTGACCTAATTTAACGTGATGCCTTGCTGAGGAAGCCTGTCTGAAAAATGCCTGCATACAACGAATTCAGCTGGCACTGTGCTTTCCGTGTCTGTCCTGTGTACCTGCTCTCTAAGCGCCCGAGTGAAGTCTGCTGTGTAAAGCTGTCTATTTCTGTGCGGCGTTCACACTCTTGGGTCTCCATTAACGTGAGGCTTCTCTGATGCTAAGCCAGGCTGTCAGAAAAAATGCCCGCATACAAAGTATTCAGCTTAGAATGTGCTTTACCTCTCTGTCCCTTGTGCTTGCGCTCTAAGAGCCAGAGTGGTGTCTGCTGTGTGGAGCTCTCTTTTGCTGTGCGGCACGCACTCACACGGGTGGCCATAAACGTGAGGCCTTGTTGAAACAGACTGTCAGAAAAAATGCTCGCATACAAAGACAGCAGCTTGCAATATGCTTTCCGGATTTGTCCTATGCGCCTGCACTCTAAGCGCCTGAGTGAAGTCTGTTGTGTAGACCTCTCTTTCGCTGAGCGGCGGGCGCTTGCTTTGGTGACCTAATTTAACATGACATCTTGCTGAGGAAGCCTGTGTGAAAAATGCCTGCATACAAAGAATTCAGCTTGCACTGTGCTTTCCGTGTCTGTCCTGTGTGCCTGCCCTCTCAGCGCCCGAGTGAAGTCTGCTGTGCAGAGATGTCTATTTCTGTGGGGCATGCACTCTATTCGGTGGCAATTAACGTGAGACATGGCTGAGGCTGAGACGGGCTGTCAGAAAAAAATGCCTGCATACAACGGATTCAGCTTACAATGTTCTTTCGGTGTCTGTCCTGTGTGCCTGCACTCTAAGGGCCTGTGTGAAGTCTGCTGTGTAGAGCTCTCTGTCATTGAGCGGCTGGTGCCCGCTTTGGTGACCTTATTTAACGTGACTCCTTTCTCAGGAAGCCTGTCTGAAAAATGCCTGCATACAACGAATTCAGCTTTCACTGTGCTTTCAGTGTCTGTCCTGTGTGCCTGTACTCTAAGCGCCTGAGTGAACTCTGCTGTGTAGAGCTGTCCATTTCTGTGCGGCGTGCACACTCTTGGGTGGCCATTAAAGTGAGGCTTTCCTGAGGCTGAGCCAGGCTGTCAGAGAAAAAGCCCGCATACAATGAATTCAGCTTACAATGTGCTTTTGGTGTCTCTCCTGTGTGCGTGCACTCTAAGCGCCCGAGTGAAGTCTGCTGTCTAGAGCTGTCTATTTTTATGAGGCATGCACACTATTGGGTGGCCATTTACGTGAGGCATGTCTGAGGATGAGATGGGCTGTCAGAAAAAAATGCCCGCATTCAACGAATTCAGCTCGCAATGTGCTTTCCGGGTTTGTCCTGTGTGCCCGCATTCTAAGCGTCTGAGTGAAGTCTGCTGTGTAGAGCTCTCTTTCATTGAGCGGCTGGCGCCCGTTTTGGTGACCTAGTTTAACGTGACTCCTTTCTCAGGAAGCCTGTCTGAAAAATGCCTGCATACAACGAATTCACCTTTCACTGTGCTTTCCGTGTCTGTCCTGTGTGTCTGCACTCTAAGGGCCTTTGTGAAGTCTGCTGTGTAGAGGTCTCTATTGGTGTATGGCACGCACTCACTTGGGTGGCCATAAACGTGAGGCCTTCCTGAGACAGACTGTCAGAAAAAATGCTCGCATACAAAGACTGCAGCTTGCAATGTGCTTTCCGGGTTTCTCCTGTGTGAACGCACTCTAAGCGCCTGATTGAAGTCTGCTGTGTGGACCTCTCGTTCGCTGAGCGGCGGGCGCTTGCTTTGGTGACCTAATTTAACGTGACGCCTTGCTGAGGAAGACTGTCTGAAAAATGCCTGCATACAACGAATTCAGCTTCCACTATGCTTTCCGTATCGGTCCTGTGTGCCTGAACTCCAAGCGCCCGAGTGAAGTTTGCTGTGTAGAGCTGTCTATTTCTGTGCGGCGTTCACACTCTTGGGTGGCCATTATCGTGAGGCTTTGCTTAGGGTGACCCGGGCTGTCAGAAAGAAAGCCCGCATACAACGTATTCAGCTTACAATGTGCTTTACATCTCTATCCTGTGTGCTTGCACTCTAAGAGCCTAAGTGGTGTCTGCTGTGTAGAGCGCTCTTTAGCTGAGTGGCAGGCGCTCGCTTTGGTTACCTAATTTAATGTGACGCCTTGCTGAGGAAGCCTGTCTGAAAAATGCCTGCATATAACGAATTCGCCTTGCACTGTGATTTCCGTGTCTGTCCTGTGTGCCTGCACTCTAAGCGCCCGAGTGAAGCCTGTTTTGTAGAGCTGTCTATTTCTGTGCGGCATTCACACTCTTGGGTGGCCCTTCACGTGAGGCTTTGCTGAGGCTGACACGGGCTGTCAGAAAAAATGCCCGCATACAACGAATTCAGCTTACAATGTTCTTTCAGTGTCCGTCCCGTGTGCCTGCACTCTAAGGGCCTGTGTGAAGTCCGCTGTGTAGTGCTCTCTATTGCTGTGCCGCACGCACTCATGTGGGTGGCCATTAACATGAGTCCCTGCTGAGGCTGAGACTTTCAGAAAAAGTGCTCGCATACAACGAATTCAGGTTGCAATGTGCATTCCTGGTTTGTCCTGTGTGCCCGCACTCTCAGTGCCTGAGTGAAGTCTGTTGTGTAGAGCTCTCTTTTGCTGAGCCCAGGGCGCTCGCATTGGTGGCCTAATTTAACGTGATGCCTTGCTGAGGAAGCCTGTCTGAAAAATGCCTGCATACAACGAATTCAGCTTTCACTGTGCTTTCCGTGTCTGTCCTGTGTGCCTGCACTGTAAGGGCCTGTGTGAAGTCTGCTGTGTAGTGCTCTCTATTGCTGTGCGGCACCCACTCACTTGGCCATTAACGTGAGGCCTTGCTGAGGCTGAGACTGTCAGAAAAAATGCCTGCATACAACGAATTAAGCTAGCACTGTGCTTTCCATGTCTGTCCTGTGTGCAGGTACATTAAGGGACTTTGTGAAGTATACTGTGTAGAGCTCTCTATTGCTGTGCAGCACGCCCTCTCTTGGGTGGACATGAACGTGAGGCCTTGCTGAGGCTTAGACAGTCAGAAAAATGCTCGCATACAACGAATTCAGCTTGCAATGTGCTTTCCGGGTTTCTCCTGTGTGCCCGCACTCTAAGAGCCTGAGTGAAGTCTGCTGTGAAGAGCTCTCTTTCGCTGAGTGGCAGGCGCTCGCTTTGGTGACCTAATTTCACGTGACGCCTTCCTGAGGAAGCCTGTCTGAAAAATGCCTGCATACAACGAATTCAGCTTGCACTGTGCTTTCCGTGTTTGTTCTGTGTGCGTGCACTGTAAGCGCCCGAGTGCAGTCTGCTGTGTAGAGCTGTCTTTTTCTGTGCGGCGTGCACACTCTTGGGTGGCCATTAACGTGAGGCATTGCTGAGGCTGAGACGGGCTGTCAGAAAAAATGCCCGCATACAACGAATTCAGCTTGCAATGTGCTTTCGGTGTCTGTCCTGTGTGCCTGCACTCTAAGGGCCTGAGTGAACCCTGCTGTGTAGAGCTGTCCATTTCTGTGCGGCGTGCACACTGTTGGGTTGCCATTAAAGTGAGGCTTTCCTGAGGCTGAGCCAGGCTATCGGAGAAAAAGCCCGCATACAATGAATTCAGCTTACAATGTGCTTTCAGTGTCTGTCCTGTGTGCTTGCACTCTAAGCGCCCGAGTGAAGTCTGCTATGTAGAGCTGTCTATTTCTGTGCGGTGTGCACACTCCTGGGTGGCCGCATTCACATGGGGCTTTGTTGCGGCTGAGCCGGTCTGTCAGAAAAAATGCCCGCATACAACGAATTCAGCTTACATTGTGCTTTGGTTGTCCTGTGTGCCTGCACTCTAAAGGCCTGTGTGTAGTCCTCTGTGTAGAGCTCTATAGTGCTGTGCGGCACACACTCACTTGGGTGGCCATTAACGTGAGGCTTTGCTGAGGCTGAGACTGTCAGAAAGAATGCTCGCATACAACTAATTCAGCTTGCAATGTGCTTTTCGGGTTTGTCCTGTGTGCCCGCACTCTAAGCGCCTGAGTGAAGTCTGCTGTGTAGAGCTGTCTATTTCTTTGTGGCGTGCACACTCCTGGGTGGCCCCATTAACATGAGGCTTTGCTGAGGCTGAGCCAGTCTGTCAGAAAACATGCCCGCATACAACAAATTCAGCTTACATTGTGCTTTCGTTGTCCTGTGTGCCTGCACTCTAAAGGCCTGTGTGAAGTCCTCTGTGTAGAGCTCTATATTGCTGTGCGGCACAAACTCACTTGAGTGGCCATTATCGTGAGGCTTTGCTGAGGGTGAGCCGGGCTGTCAGAAAAAAAGCCCGCATACAAAGTATTCAGCTTACAATGTGCTTTACATCTTTATACTGTGTGCTTGCACTCTAAAAGCCTGAGTGGTGTCTGCTGTGTAGAGCGCTCTTTAGCTGAGCGGCAGGCGCTCGCATTGGTTACCTAATTTAATGTGACGCCTTGCTGAGGAAGCCTGTCTGAAAAATGCCTGCATATAACGAATTCACCTTGCACTGTGATTTCCGTGTCTGTCCTGTGTGCCTGCACTCTAAGCGCCCGAGTGAAGCCTGCTTTGTAGTGCTGTCTATTTCTGTGCGGCGTTCACACTCTTGGGTGGCCCTTCACGTGAGGCTTTGCTGAGGCTGACCCGGGCTGTCAGAAAAAATACCCGCATACAACGAATTCAGCTTACAATGTTCTTTCAGTGTCTGTCCCGTGTGCCTGCACTCTAAGGGCCTGTGTGAAGTCCGCTGTGTAGTGCTCTCAATTGCTGTGCCGCACGCACTCACTTGGGTGGCCATTAACATGAGTCCCTGCTGAGGCGGAGACTTTCAGAAAAAGTGCACACATACAACGAATTCAGCTTGCAATGTTCTTTTCAGGTGTGTCCTGTGTGCCCGCACTCTAAGCGCCTGAGTGAAGTCTGGTGTGTAGAGCTCTCTATCGCTGAGCAGCGGTCGCTCTCTTTGGTGACCTAATTTAACGTGATGCCTTGATGAGGAAGCCTGTCTGAAAAATGCCTGCATACAACGAATTCAGCTTGCAGTGCGCTTTTCGTGTCTGTCCTGTGTGCCTACCCTCTAAGGGGCTGTGTGAAGTCCGCTGTGTAGAGATCTCTATTCCTGTGCAGCACGCACTCACTTCGGTAGCTATTAACGTGAGGCTTTGCTGAGGCTGAGCTGGGCTGTCTCAAAAAATGCCTGCATAAAGCGAATTCACCTTACAATGAGCTTTCGGTGTCCTGTTTGCCTGCACTCTAAGGGCCTGTGTGAAGTCCGCTGTGTAGAGCTCTCTATTGCTGTGTGGCATGCACTCACTTGGGTGGCCATAAATGTGAGACCTTGCTGAGACAGACTGTCAGAAAAAATGCTCGCATACAAAGACTGCAGCTTGCAATGTGTCTTCCGGGTTTGTCCTGTGTGCCCGCACTCTAAGCGCCTGATTGAAGTCTGTTGTGTGGACCTCTCTTTCGCTGAGCGGCGGGCGCGTTCTTTGGTGACCTAATTTAACGTGACATCTTGCTGAGGAAGCCTGTGTGAAAAATGCCTGCATACAACGAATTCAGCTTGCACTGTGCTTTCCGTGTCTGTCTTGTGTGCCTGCACTCTATGCACCCAAGTGAAGTCTGCTGTGTAGAGCTCTCTATCGCTGAGCGGCGGTCGCTCTCTTTGGTGACCTAATTTAACTAGATGCCTTGATGAGGAAGCCTGTCTGAAAAATGCCTGCATACAACGAATTCAGCTTGCAGTGTGCTTTTCGTGTCTGTCCTGTGTGCCTACACTCTAAGGGGCTGTGTGAAGTCCGCTGTGTAGAGATCTCTATTGCTGTGCGGCACGCACTAACTTGGGTAGCTATTAACGTGAGGCTTTGCTGAGGCTGAGCTGGGCTGTCTCAAAAAATGCCTGCAAAAAGCGAATTCACCTTACAATGAGCTTTCGGTGTCCTGTTTAACTGCACTCTAAGGGACTGTATGAAGTCCGCTGTGTAGAGCTCTCTATTGCTGTGCGGCACGCACTCACTTGGGTGGCCATAAACGTGAGGCCTTGCTGTGACAGACGGTCAGAAAAAATGCTCGCATACAACGAATTCAGTTTGCAATGTGATTTCTGGGTTTGTCCTGTGTGCCCACACTCTAAGCGTCTGAGTGAAGTCTGCTGTGTAGAGATCTCTTTCATTGAGCGGCTGGCGCCCGTTTTGGTGACCTAATTTAACGTGACTCCTTTCTCAGGAAGCCTGTCTGAAAAATGCCTGCATACAACGAATTCAGCTTTCACTGTGCTTTGCGTGTCTGTCCTGTGTGCCTGCACTCTAAGGGCCTGTGTGAAGTCCGCTGTGTAGTGCTCTCTATTGCTGTGCGGCATGCACTTACTTGAGTGGCCATTATCGTGAGGCCTTGCTGAGTCTGAGACTGTAAGAAGAAATGCTCTCATACAACGAATTCAGCTTGCAATGTGCTTTTCGGGTTTGTCCTGTGTGCCCGCACTCTAAGCGCCTGAGTGTAGTCTGCTGTGTAGAGCTCTCTATCGCTGAGCGGTGGTCGCTCGCTTTGGTGACCTAATTTAACGTGACGCCTTTCGGTGAAGCGCCTCTGAAAAATGCCTGCATAGAACGAATTCAGTTTGCACTGCACTTTTCGTGTCTGTCCTGTGTGCCTGCACTCTAAGGGGCTGTGTGAAGTCCGCTGTGTCGAGATCTCTATTGATGTGCAGCACGCACTCACTTGGGTGGCCATTAACGGGAGGCCTTGCTGAGGCTGAGACTGTCAGAAAAAAAGCTCGCATACAACGAATTCAGCTTGCACTGTGCTTTCCGTGTCTGTCCTGTATGCCTGCACTCTATGCGCCCCAGTGATGTCTCTGTGTAGAGCTGTCTATTTCTGTGCAGTGTGCGCACTCTTGGGTGGCCATTAACGTGAGGCTTTGCAGAGGCTGAGCCGGGCTGTCACAAAAAATGCCTGTATACATTGAACTCCCCTTACAATGTGCATTCGGTGTCCTGTGTGCCTGCACTCTAAGTGCCTGTGTGAAGTGTGCTGTTTAGAGCTCTCTAGTGCTGTGCGGCATGCACTCACTTGGGTGGCCATTAACGTGAGGCCTTGCTGAAGCTGATACTGTCAGAAAAAATGCTCACATACAACGAATTCAAATTGCAATGTTCTTTTCGTGTTTGTCCTGTGTGCCCACACTCTAAGTGCCTGAGTGAAGTCTGCTGTGTAGAGCTCTCTTACATGAGGGGTGGGCTCTCACTTTGGTGACCTAATTTAATGTGACGCCTTGCTGAGGAAGCCTGTCTGAAGAATGCCTGCATACAACGAATTCAGCTAGCACTGTGCTTTCCATGTCTGTCCTGTGTGCCTGTACACTAAGCGGCTTTGGTAAGTCCGCTGTGTAGAGCTCTCTATTGCTGTGCGGCATGCACTCTATGGGTTGACATTAACGTGAGGCCTTGCTGAGGCTGAGAATGTCAGAAAAATGCTCGCATACAACGAATTCAGCTTGAAATGTGCTTTCCGGTTTTCTCCTGTGTGCCAACACTCTAAGAGCCTCAGTAAAGTCTTCTGTGTAGAGCTCTCTTTCGCTGAGCAGCAGGCGCTAGCTTTGGTGACCTAATTTCACGTGACGCCTTCCTGAGGAAGCCTGTCTGAAAAATGCCTGCATACAACGAATTCAGCTTGCACTGTGCTTTCCGTGTCTGTCCTGTGTGCCTGCACTCTAAGTGCCTGAGTGAAGTCTGCTGTGCAGAGCTGTCTATTTCTGTGCGGCGTGCACACGCCTGGGAGGCAATTAACGTGAGGCTCTCCTGAGGCTGAGTCGGGCTGTCAGAGAAAATGCCCGCATACAACGAATTCAGCTTACAATGTGCTTTCCGTATCTGTCCTGTGTGCCTGCACTCTAAGGGCCTGTGTGAAGTCCGCTGTGTAGTGCTCTCTATTGCTGTGCGGCATGCACTTACTTGGGTGACCATTATCGTGAGGCCTTGCTGAGTCTGAGACTGTAAGAAGAAATGCTCGCATAGAACGAATTCAGCTTGCAATGTGCTTTTCGGGTTTGTCCTGTGTGTCCGCACTCAAAGCACCTGAGTGAAGTCTGTTGTGTAGAGCTCTGTTTCGCTGAGCGGCGGGTGTTCGGTTTGGTGACCCAATTTAACATGACGCCTTGCTGAGGAAGCCTGTCTGAAAAATGCCTGCATACAACGAATTCAGCTTGCACTGTGCTTTCCGTGTCTGTCCTGTGTGCCTGCACTCTCAGCGCCCTCGTCAATTCTGCTGTGTAGAGCTGTCTATATCTCTGCGGCGTGCACATTCTTGAGTGGCATTAACGTGAGGCTTTGCTGAGGCTGAGCTGGGCTGTCAGAAAAAATGCCCTCATACAACGTATTCACCTTACAATACGCTTTCGGTGTCTGTTCTGTGTGCCAGCACTCTACGGGCCTGTGTGAAGTCCACTGTGTTGAGCTCTGTATTGCTGTGCGGCACACACTCACTTGGGTGGCCATTAACGTGAGGCCTTGCTGAGGCTGAGACTGTGAGAAAAAATGCTCGCATACAACAAATTCAGCTTGCAATGTGCTTTCGGTGTCTGTCCTTTTAGTCTGTACTCTAAAGGCCTCTGTGAGGTCTGCTGTGTAGAACACTCTATTGCTGTGCGGCACGCACTCACTTGCGTGGCCATTAACGTGATCCTTGCTGAGGCTGAGACTGTCAGAGAAAATGCTCACACACAAGGAATTAAGCTTGCAATGTGCTTTTCGGGTTTGTCCTGTGTCTCCGCACTCAAAGCACCTGAGTGAAGTCTGTTGTGTAGAGCTCTGTTTCGCTGAGTGGCGGGTGTTCGGTTTGGTGACCCAATTTAACGTGACGCCTTGCTGAGGAAGCCTGTCTGAAAAATGCCTGCATACAACGAATTCAGCTTGCACTGCGCTTTTCGTGTCTGTCCTGTGTGCCTGTACTCTCAGCGGCTGTGTGAAGTCCGCTGTGTAGAGATCTCTATTGCTGTGCGGCACGCACTCACTTGAGTGGCCATTAACGTGAGGCTTTGCTGAGGCTGAGCCGTGCTGTCAGAAAAAATGCCCGCATACAATGAATTCAGCTTACTTTGTGCTTTCATTGTCTGTCCGGTGTGCCAGCACTCTAAAGGCCTGTGTGAAGTCCTATGTGTAGAGCTCTATATTGCTGTGCGGCACGCACTCACTTGGGTGGCCATTAACGTGAGGCTTCGCTGAGGCTGAGACTGTCAGAAAAATGCCTGCATACAACGAATTCAGCTACCACTGTGCTTTCCATCTCTGTCCTGTGTGCCTGTACACTAAGGGGCTTTGTGAAGTCCGCTGTGTAGAGCTCTCTATTGCTGTGCGGCACGCACTCTCTTGGGTGGACATTAACGTGAGGCCTTGCTGAGGCTGAGACTGTCAGAAAAATGCTCACATTCAACGAATACAGCTTGCAATGTGGTTTCCGGGTTTCTCCTCTGTGCCCGCACTCTAAGAGCCTGAGTGAAGTCTGCTGTGTAGAGCTCTCTTTCGCTGAGCGGCAGGCGCTCGCTTTGGTGACCTAATTTCACGTGATGCCTTGCTGAAGAACCCTGTATGAAAACTGCCTGCATGTAACGAATTCAGCTTCCACTGTGCTTTCCGTGTCTGTCCTGTGTGCCTGCACTCTAAGCGCCCGAGTGAAGTCTGCTGTGCAGAGCTGTCTATTTCTGTGTGGCATGCACACTCTTGGGTGGCCATTAATGGGAGGCTTTGCTGAGGCTGAGCCGGGCTGTCAGAAAAAATGACCTCATGCAACGAATTCAGCTTGCAATGTGCTTTCGGTGTCTGTCCTGTGTGCCTGCACTTTAAGGGCCTGTGTTAAGTCTGCTGTGTAGAGCTCTCGATTGCTGTGTGGCACGCACTCACTTGGGTGGCCATTAACGTGAGGCTTCGCTGAGGCTGAAACTGTCAGAAAAAATGCTTGCATACAACGAATTCAGCTTGCCATGTGCTTTTCGGGTTTGTCCTATGTGCCCGCACTCTAAGCGCCAGAGTGTAGTCTGCTGTGTAGAGCTCTCTATCGCTGAGCGGTGGTCGCTCGCTTTGGTGACCTAATTTAACGTGACGCCTTTCTGTGAAGCCTCTCTGAAAAATGCCTGCATAGAACGAATTCATTTTGCACTGCACTTTTCGTGTCTGTCTGTGTGCCTGCACTCTAAGGGGCTGTGTGAAGTCCGCTGTGTTGAGATCTCTATTGATGTGCGGCACGCACTCACTTGGGTGGCCATTAACGGGAGGCCTTGCTGAGGCTGGAACTGTCAGAAAAAAGGCTCGCATACAACGAATTCAGCTTGCACTGTGCTTTCTGTGTCTGTCCTGTATGCCTGCACTCTAAGCGCCCCAGTGATGTCTGCTGTGTAGAGCTGTCTATTTCTGTGCAGCGTGCACACTCTTGGGTGGCCATTAACGTGAGGCTTTGCAGAGGCTGAGCCGGGCTGTCACAAAAAATGCCTGCATACATTGAACTCCCCTTACAATGTGCATTCGGTGTCCTGTGTGCCTGCACTCTAAGTGCCTGTGTGAAGTGTGCTGTTTAGAGTTCTCTAGTGCTGTGCCGCACGCACTCACATGGGTGGCCATTAACGTGAGGCCTTGCTGAAGCTGATACTGTCAGAAAAAATGCTCACATACAGCGAATTCAACTTGCAATGTTCTTTTCGGGTTTTCCTGTGTGCCCACACTCTAAGCGCCTGAGTGAATTCTGCTGTGTAGAGCTCTCTTTCGATGAGCGGTGGGCTCTCACTTTGGTGACCTAATTTAATGTGACGCCTTGCTGAGGAAGCCTGTCTGAAGAATGCCAGCATACAACGAATTCAGCTTGCACTGTGCTTTCCGTGTCTGTCCTGTGTCCCTGCACTCTAAGCACCTGTGTGATGTCTGCTGTGTAGAGCTGTCTATTTCTGTGCGGCGTGCACACTCTTGGGTGTCCATTAACGTGAGGCTTTGCTGAGGTTGAGCCAGGCTGTCAGAATAATTGCCCGCATACAACGAATTCAGCTTACAATGTGCTTTCGGTGTCTGTTCTGTGTGCCTGCACTCTAAGGGCCTGTGTGAAGTCCGCTGGGTACAGCTCTCTGTTGCTGTGCGGCACGCCCTCACTTGGCTGGCCATTAAGGTGAGGCCTTGCTGAGGATGAGACTGTCAGAAAAAATGCCTGCATACAACGAATTCAGCTAGCACTGTGCTTTCCATATCTGTCCTGTGTGCCTGTACACTAAGCGGCTTTGGGAAGTCTGCTATGTAGAGCTCTCTATTGCTGTGCGGCATGCACTCTATGGGTTGACATTAACGTGAGGCCTTGCTGAGGCTGAGAATATCAGAAAAATGCTCGCATACAACGAATTCAGCTTGAAATGTGCTTTCCGGTTTTCTCCTGTGTGCCAGCACTCTAAGAGCCTGAGTAAAGTCTGCTGTGTAGAGCTCTCATTCGCTGAGCGGCAGGCGCTAGCTTTGGTGACCTAATTTCACGTGACGCCTTCCTGAGGAAGCCTGTCTGAAAAATGCCTGCATACAACGAATTCAGCTTGCACTGTGCTTTCCGTGTCTGTCTGTGTGACTGCACTGTAAGTGCCCGAGTGAAGTCTGCTGTGTAGAGCTGTCTATTTCTGTGCGGCATGCACACTCTTGGGTGGCCATAAACGTGAGGGTTTGCTGAGGCTGAGCCGGGCTGTCAGAAAAAAATACCCGCATACAACGAATTCAGCTTACAATGTGCTTTCGGTGTCTGTCCTGTATGCCTGCACTCTAAGCTCCTGAGTGAACTCTGCTGTGTAGAGCTGTCCATTTCTGTGCGGCGTGCACTCTCTTGGGTGGCCATTAAAGTGAGGCTTTCCTGAGGCTGAGCCAGGCTGTCAGAGAAAAAGCCCGCATACAAGGAATTCAGCTTGCAATGTGCTTTCCGTCTTTGCCCTGTGTGCCCGCACTCTAAGCGCCTGAGTGAAGTCTGCTGTGTAGAGCTCTCTTTTGCTGAGCGGCGATCGTTCGCTTTGGTGACCTAATTTAATGTGACACCTTGCTGAGGAAGCCTCTCTGAAAAATGCCTGCATACAACGAATTCAGCTTCCACTGCGCTTTCCGTGTCTGTCCTGTGTGCCTGCACTCTAAGGGGCTGTGTGAAGTCCGCTGTGTAGTGCTATCTATTGCTGTGCGGCATGCACTCACTTGGGTGGCCATTAACGTGAGGCCTTGCTGAGTCTGAGACTGTAAGAAGAAATGCTCACATGCAGCGAATTCAGCTTGCAATGTGCTTTTCGGGTTTGTCCTGTGTTCCCGCACTGTAAGGGTCTGAGTGAATTCTGCTGTGTAGAGCTCTCCTTTGCTGAGCGGCGGGCGTTCGGTTTGGTGACCTAATTTAAGGGGTCACCTTGCTGAGGAAGCCTGTTGAAAAATGCCTGCATACGACGAATTCAGCTTCCACTGTGCTTTCCGTGTCTGTCCTGCGTCCTGTACTCTATACACCCGAGTGAAGTCTGCTGTGTAGATCTCTCTTTTGTTGAACGGCGATCGCTCGCTTTGGTCACCTAATTTAACGTGACACCTTGCTGAGGAAGGTTGTCTGAAAAATGCCTGCATACAACGAATTCAGCCGACACTGTGCTTTCCATGTCTGTCCTGTGTGCCTGCACTCTAATCTCCGGAGTGAAGTCTGCTGTGTAGAGCTGTCTATTTCCTTGCGGTGTGCATACTCTTGGGTGGCCATTAACGTGAGAGCTTGCTGAGGCTGAGCCGCGTTGTCAGAAAAAAAGCCTGCATACAACGAATTCACCTTACAATGTGCTTTCGGTGTCTGTCCTGTGTGACTGCACTCTAAGGGTCTGTGTGAAGTCCGCTGTGTAGAGCACACTATTGCTGTGCAGCACGCACTCACTTGGGTGGCCATTAACGTGAGGCCTTGCTGAGGCTGCGACTGTCAGAAAAAAATGCTCGCATACAACGAATTAAGCTTGCACTCTGCTTTCCATGTCTGTCCTGTGTACCCGCACTCTAAGTGCCTCAGTGAAGTCTGCTGTGTAGAGATCTCTTTCGCTGATGCGGCAGGCGTTCGCTTTGGTGACCTAATTTCACGTGACGCCTTGCTGAGGAAGCCTGTCTGAAAAATACCTGCATACAACGAATTCAGCTTGCACTGCGCTTTTCGTGTCTGTCCTGTGTGCCTGTACTCTCAGCGGCTGTGTGAAGTCCGCTGTGTAGAGATCTCAATTGCTGTGCGGCATGCACTCACTTGAGTGGCCATTAACGTGAGGCTTTGCTGAGGCTGAGCCGGGCTGTCAGAAAAAATGCCCGCATACAATGAATTCAACTTACTTTGTGCTTTCGTTGTCTGTCCTGTGTGCCAGCACTCTAAAGGCCTTTGTGAAGTCCTATGTGTAGAGCTCTATATTGCTGTGCGGCATGCACTCACTTGGGTGGCCATTAACGTGAGGCTTTGCTGAGTCTGAGACTGTAAGAAGAAATGCTCACACACAACGAATTCAGCTTGCAATGTGCTTTTTGGGTTTGTCCTCTGTTCCCGCACTGTAAGGGCCTGAGTGAAGCCTGCTGTGTAGAGCTCTCCTTTGCTGAGCGGCGGGCGTTCGGTTTGGTTACCTAATTTAAGGGGTCACCTTGCTGAGGAAGCCTGTCTGAAAAATGCCTGCATACGACGAATTCAGCTTCCACTGTGGTTTCCGTGTCTGTCCTGCGTCCTGCACTCTATGCACCCGAGTGAAGTCTGCTGTGTAGATCTCTGTTTTGTTGAACGGCGATCGCTCGCTTTGGTCACCTAATTTAACGTGACACCTTGCTGAGGAAGGTTGTCTGAAAAATGCCTGCATACAACGAATTCAGCCGGCACTGTGCTTTCCATGTCTGTCCTGTGTGCCTGCACTCTAATCGCCGGAGTGAAGACTGCTGTGTAGAGCTGTCTATTTCTGTGCGGAGTGCACACTCTTGGGTGGCCATTAATGTGAGACATTGCTGAGGCTGAGCCGGGCTGTCAGAAAAAATGCCCGCATACAACGAATTCAGCTTACAATGTGCTTTCGGTGTCTGTCCTGTGTGACTACACTCGAAGGGTCTCTGTGAAGTCCGCTGTGTAGAGCACAGTATTGCTGTGCGGCACGCACTCTGTTGGGTGGCCATTAACGTGAGTTCTTGCTGAGGCTGAGACTGTCAGAAAAAATGCTCGCATACAACGAATTCAGCTTGCACTCTGCTTTTCGTGTCTGTCCTCTGTACCCGCACTCTAAGCGTCTGAGTGAAGTCTGCTGTGTAGAGATCTCTTTCGATGAGTGGTAGGTGATCGCTTTGGTGACCTAATTTAACGTGATGCCTTGCTGAGGATGCCTGTCTGAAAAATGCCTGCATACAACGAATTCAGCTGGCACTGTGCTTTCCGTGTCTGTCCTGTGTGCCTGCACTCTAAGCGCTCGAGTGAAGTCTGCTGTGTTGAGCTCTCTATTTCTCTGCGGCGTGCACACTCTTGAGTAGCCATTCACGTGAGGCTTTGCCGAGCCAGAGACGGGCTGTCAGAATAAATGCCCACATACAGCGAATTCAGCTTACATTGTGCTTTCATTGTCTGTCCTGTGTGCCTACACTCTAAAGGCCTGTGTGAAGTCCTATGTGTAGATCTATATATTGCTGTGCGGCACGCACTCACTTCGGTGGCCATTAACGTGAGGCTTTGCTGAGGCTTAGACTGTCAGAAAAAAATGCATGCATACAAAGAATTCAGCTTGCAATATATTTTCTGGGTTTGTCCTTTGTGCCCACACTTTAAGCACCTGAGTGAATTCTGCTGTGTAGAGCTCTATTTCGCTGAGCGGCAGGTACTCGCTTTTGTGACCTAATTTAACGTGACGCCTTGCTGAGGAAGCCTGTCTGAAAATTTCCTGCATACAATTTATTCAGATTGCACAGTGCTTTCCGTGTCTGTCCTGTGTGAATGCACTATCAGCGCCCAGTGAAGTCTGCTGTGTAGAGCTGTCTATTTCTGTGCAGCGTGCACAATCTTGGGAGGCCATTAACGTGAGGCTTTGCTGAGGCTGAGCCGGGCTGTCAAAAAAATGCCCGCATACAACGAATTCAGCTTACAATGTGCATTTGGAGTCTGTCCTGTGTGCCTGCACTCTAAGAGCCCGAGTGAAGTCTGCTCTGTAGAGCTATTTCTGTGTGGAGTGCACACTCTTGGGTGGACATTAATGTGAGGCTTTGCTGAGGCTGAGCTGGGCTGTCAGAAAAAATGCCTACATACAACGAATTCAGGTTACAATGCGCTTTCGGTGTCTGTACTGTGTGCCAGCACTCTAAGGGCTTGTGTGAAGTCTGCTGTGTAGAGCTCTCTATTGCTGGGTGGCACGCACTCACTTGGGTGGCCGTTAACGTGAGGCCTTGCTGAGGCTGAGACTGTCAGGAAAAATGCTCACACACAAGGAATTCAGCTTTCAATGTGCTTTCCTGGTTTGTCCTTTGTGCCCGCCCTCTATGCAACTGAGTGAAGTCTGCTGTGTAGAGCTCTCTTTCGCTCAGCAGCGGGCACTCGCTTTGGTGACCTATTTAACATGACGCGTTGCTGAGGAAGGCTCTCTGAAAAATGCCTGCATACAACGAATTCAGCTTGCACTGTGATTTCCGTGTCAGTCCTGTATGCCTGCACTCTAAGCGCCTGAGTGAAGTCTGTTGTGTAGAGCTGTCTATTTCTGTTTGGCGTGCACACTCTTGGGTGGCCGTTAAGGAGAGGCTTTGCTGAGGCTGAGCCTGGCTCAGATAAAATGCCCGCATACTACGAATTACTCTTAAAATGTGCTTTCCGTGTCTGTCCTTTGTGCCTGCACTCTAAGCGCCCGAGTGAAGACTGCTGTGTAGAGCTGTCTATTTCTGTGCGGCGTGCACACACTTTGGTGGCTATTAACGTGAAGCTTTGCTGAGGCTGGGCCGGGCTGTCAGAAAAAATGACCGCATACAACGAATTCAGCTTACAAAGTCCTTTCAGTGTCTGTCCTGTTTGCCTGCACTCTAAGGGCCTGTGTGAAGTCAGCTCTGTAGAGCTCTCTATTGCTGTGTGGCACGCACTCACTTGGGTGGCCATTAACGTGGGGCCTTGCTGAGGCTGAGACTGTCAGAAAATATGCCCGCATACAACGAATTCAGCTTATAAAGTGCTTTCAGTGTCTGTCCTGTGTGCTTTCACTCTAAGGGCCTGTGTGAAGTCTGCTGTGTAGAGCTCTTTATTGCTGTGCGGCACGCATTCACTTGGGTGGAAATTAACGTGAGGCCTTGCTGCGGTTGAGAGTGTCAGTAAAATGCTCTCATACAACGAATTCAGCTTGCAATGTGCTTTTCGGGTTTTTCCTGTGTGCCCGCCCTCTAAGCGCCTGAGTGAGGTCTGCTGTGTAGAGCTGTCTATTTCTGTGCGGCGTGCACACTCTTGATTGGCCATTAACGTGAGGCTTTGTTGAGGAAGCCTGGCCATTAGGAAAATACCCGCATACAACGAATTCAGCTCGCAATGTCGTTTCCGTGTCTGTAATGTGTGCCTGCTCTCTAAGTGCATGAGTGAAGTCTGCTCTGTAGAGATGTCTTTTGCTCAGTGTCGGGTGCTCATTTTTGTGGCCATTAACGTGAGGTTTTGCTGAGGAATCCTGGCCATCAGGAAAATACCCACATACAACGAATTGAACTTGCAAAGTGGATTCCGTGTCTGTCCTGTGTGCCTGCACTCTAAGCGCCTGAAAGAGGATTTCTGTGTAGAGCTCTCTTTTGCTGAGTGTCGTGTGCTCATTTAGGTGAACATTAACGTGAGGCTTTGTTGACGAAGCCTGGCCATCAGGAAAATGCCCTAATACAACGAATTCAGCTCACAATGTGGTTTCCGTGTCTGTAATGTGTGCCTGCTCTCTAAGCGCCTGAAAGAGGTCTGCTGTGTAGAGCTCTCTTTTGCTGAGTGTTGGGTGCTCATTTGTGTGGCCATTAACGTGAAGTTTTCCTGAGGAAGACTGGCCATCAGGAAAATACCCGCATACAACGAATTCAGCTTGCAATGTGTTTTCCGTGTCAGTCCTGTGTGACTGCACTCTAAGCGCATTAGTGAAGTCTGCTCTGTAGAGATATTTTTGCTGAGTGTCGGGTGGTCATTTGTGAGGCCATTAACGTGAGGTTTTGCTGAGGAAGCCTGGCAGTCAGGAAAATGCCTGCATACAACGAATTGAACTAGCACTCTGCTTTCCATGTCTGTCCTGTGTGCCTGCACTCTCAGCGCCCGAGTGAAGGCTGCTGTGTAGAGCTGTCTATATCTGTGCAGTGTGAACACTCTTGGGTGGCCAATAACGTGAGTCTTTGCTGAGGCTGAGCCAGGCTGTCAGAAAAAATGCCCTCATACAACGAATTCAGCTTTCAATGTGCTTTTGGTGTGTGTCCCATGTGCCTGCACTATAAAGGACTGTGTGAAGTCCACTGTGTAGTGCTCTCTATTGCTGTGCGGCATGCACTCAGTTGGGTGGCCATTAACGTGAGGCCTTGCTGAGGCTGAGACTGTCAGAAAAATGCTCGCATACAACGAATTCAGCTTGCACTGTGCTTTCCGTGTCTGTCCTGTGCGCCTGCACTGTAAGCACCCGAGTGAAGTCTGCTGTGTAGAGATGTATATTTCTGTGTGGTGTGCACACTCTTGTTTGGCCATTAACGTGAGGCATTGCTGAGACTGAATCGGGCTGTCAGAAAAAATGCCCGCATACAGCGAATTCAGCTTGCAATATGCTCTCCTGGTTTGTCCTGTGTGCCCGCACTCTAAGCGCCTGAGTGAAGTCTGCTGTGTAGAGGTCTCTTTCGCTGAGCGGCAGGCGCTCGCTTTGGTGACCTAGTTTAACGTGGCGCCTTGCTGTGTAAGCCTGTCTGAAAAATGCCTGCATACAATGAATTCAGCTTGCACTCTGCTTTCCGTGTCTGTCCTGTGTGCCTGCACTCTCAGCGCCCTCGTCAATTCTGCTGTGTAGAGCTGTCTATATCTGTGCGGCGTGCACATTCTTGAGTGGCATTAACGTGAGGCTTTGCTGAGGCTGAGCTGGGCTGTCAGAAAAAATGCCCTCATACAACGTATTCACCTTACAATACGCTTTCGGTGTCTGTTCTGTGTGCCAGCACTCTACGGGCCTGTGTGAAGTCCACTGTGTTGAGCTCTGTATTGCTGTGCGGCACACACTCACTTGGGTGGCCATTAACGTGAGGCCTTGCTGAGGCTGAGACTGTGAGAAAAAATGCTCGCATACAACAAATTCAGCTTGCAATGTGCTTTCGGTGTCTGTCCTTTTAGTCTGTACTCTAAAGGCCTCTGTGAGGTCTGCTGTGTAGAACTCTCTATTGCTGTGCGGCACGCACTCACTTGCGTGGCCATTAACGTGATCCTTGCTGAGGCTGAGACTGTCAGAGAAAATGCTCACACACAAGGAATTAAGCTTGCAATGTGCTTTTCTGGTTTGTCCTGTGTGCTCGCCGCCTAAGCGCCTGAGTGTAGTCTGCTGTGTAGAGCTCCTTTTGCTGAGCGGAGGGCACTTGCTTTGGTCACCTAATTTAACGTGACGCTTTGCTGAGACGCCTGTGTAAAAAATGCCTGCATACAACGAATTCAGCTTGCACGCTGCATTCTGTGTCTGTCGTGTATGCCTGCACTCTCACGCCCAAGTGAAGTCTGCTGTGTAGAGCTGTCTAATTCTATGCGGCGTGCACACTCTTGGGTGGCCATTAACGTGAGGCTTTGCTGAGGCTGAGCCGGGCTGTCAGAAAAAATGCCCGCATACAACGAATTCAGCTTACAATGTGCTTTCGGTGTCTGTCCTCTGTACGTGCAATCTGAGAGCCTGAGTGGAGTCTGCTGAGTAGAGCGCTCTTAAGCTGAGCGGCAGGCGCTCACTTTGGTGACCTAATTTAACATGACTCCTTGCTGAGTAAGACTGTCTGAAAAATGCCTGCATACAACGAATTCAGCTTGCACTGTGCTTTCAGTGACTGTCCTGTATGCCTGCACTCTAAGCGCCCGAGTGAAGTCTGCTGTGAAGAGCTGTCTATATCTGTGTTTCTTGCACAATCTTGTGTGTCCATTAACGTGAGGCTTTGCTGAGGAAGCCTGTCTGAAAAATGCCTGCATATAACGAATTCACCTTGCACTGTGATTTCCGTGTCGGTCCTGTGTGCCTGCACTCTAAGCGCCCGAGTGAATCCTGCTTTGTAGAGCTGTCTATTTCTGTGCGGCGTTCACACTCTTGGGTGGCCCTTTACGTGAGGCTTTGCTGAGGCTGACCCGGACTGTCAGAAAAAATGCCCGCATACAACGAATTCAGCTTACAATGTTCTTTCAGTGTCTGTCCCGTGTGCCTGCACTCTAAGGGCCTGTGTGAAGTCCGCTGTGTAGTGCTCTCTATTGCTGTGCCGCACGCACTCACGTGGGTGGCCATTAACATGAGTCCCTGCTGAGGCTGAGACTTTCAGAAAAAGTGCTCGCATACAACGAATTCAGCTTGCAATGTGCATTCCGGGATTGTCCTGTGTGCCCGCACTCTCAGTGCCTGAGTGAAATCTGTTGTGTAGAGCTCTCTTTCGCTGAGCCCAGGGCGCTCGCAGTGGTGGCCTAATTTAACGTGATGCCTTGCTGAGGAAGCCTGTCTGAAAAATGCCTGCATAAAACGAATTCAGCTTGCACTGTGCTTTTCGTGTTTTTCCTGTGCCTGCACTGTAAGCGCCCAAGTGCAGTCTGCTGTGTAAAGCTGTCTTTTTCTGTGCGGCGTGCACAATCTTGGGTGGCCCTTTACGTGAGGCTTTGCTGAGGCTGAGCCGGGCTGTCAGAAAAAATGCCCGCATACAACGAATTCAGCTTAAAATGTGCTTTCGGTGTCTGTCCTTGTGCCTGCACTCTAAGCGCCTGTGTGAACTCTGCTGTGTAGAGCTGTCCATTTCTGTGTGGCGTGCACACTCTTGGGTGGCAATTAACGTGAGGCTCTCCTGAGGCTGAGCTGTGCTGTCAGAGAAAATGCCCGCATACAACATATTCAACTTTCAATGTGCTTTCCGTATCTGTCCTGTGTGCCTGCACTCTAAAGGCCTGTGTGAAGTCCGCTGTGTAGAGCTCTCTATTTCAGTGCAGCTCACACTCACTTGGGTGGCAATTAACGTGTGGCATTTCTAAGGCTGAGACTATCAGAAAAAATGCTCGCATACAACGAATTCAGCTTGCAATGTTCCTTCCTGGTTTGTACTGTGTGCCCTCACTCTACTCACCTGAAAAATTCTGCTCTGTGGAGCTCTTTCGTTGAGCGGCGGACGCTCCCTTTGGTGACCTAATTTAATGTGACGCCTTGCTGAGGAACCCTGTCTGAAAAATGCCTGCATTCAATGAATTCAGCTTGCACTGTGCTTTCGCTGTCTGTCCAGTGTGCCTGCACTCTAAGCGCCCGAGTGAAATCTGCTGTGTAGAGCTCTTTATTTCTGTGCAGCACGCACAATCTTGGATGGCCATTAATGTGAGGTCATGCTGAGGCGGAGACTGTCAAAAAAATTGCTCGCATACAAATAATTCAGCTTGCAATGTGCTTTCCTGGTTTGTCCTGTGTGCCCGCACTCTACTCGCCTGAGTAAAGTCTGCTCTGTAGAGCTCTTTCGTTGAGAGGCGGACGCTCCCTTTGGTGATCTAATTTAATGTGACGCCTTGCTGAGGAATGCTGTCTGAAAAATGCCTGCATACAAAGAATTTGCACTGTGCTTTCTGTGTCTGTCCTGTGTGCCTGCACTCTAAGCACCTGAGTGAACTCTGCTGTGTAGAGCTGTCTATATCTGTGCGGTGTGCACACTCTTGGGTGGCCATTAACGTGAGGCTTTGCTGAGGCTGAGCCGGGCTGTCAGAAAATATGCCCGCATACAACGAATTCAGCTTTCAATGTGCTTTCAGTGTGTGTCCTGTGTGCCTGCACTCTAAGGGACTGTGTAAAGTCCTCTGTGTAGTGCTCTCTATTGCTGTGTGGCACGCACTCATTTGGGTGGCATACAGCGGATGCAGCTTACAATGTGCTTTACCTCTCTGTCCTGTGTGCTTGCACTCTAAGAGCCTGAGCGAAGTCTGCTGTGTAGAGCTCTCTTTCGCTTAGTGACAGGCGCTCGCTTTGGTTACCTAATTTATCGTGACACCTTTCTGAGGAAGCCTGTCTGAAAAATGCCTGCATACAATGAATACAGCTTGCACTGTTCTTTCCGTGTCTGTCCTGTGCGCCTGCACTCTATGTGCCCGAGTGAAGTCTGCTGTGAAGAGCTGTCTCTTTCTGTGTGGCATGCACACTCTTGGGTGGCCATTAACGTGAGACTTTGCTGAGGCTGTGCCGGGCTGTCAGGAAAAATGCCCGCATACAACGTATTCAGCATACAATGTGCTTGCAGTGTCTGTCCTGTGTGCCAGCACTCTAAGGGCCTGTGTGAAGTCCGCTGTGTAGTGCTCTCTATTGCTGTGCAGCATGCACTCACTTAGGGAGGCCATTAACGTGAGGCTTTGCTTAGGCTGTGCCGGGCTGTCAGAAAAAATGCCCATATACAACGAATTCAGCTTTCAATGTGCTTTCGGTGTGTGTCCTGTGTGCCTGCACTCTAAGGGACTGTGTGAAGTCCTCTGTGTAGTGCTCTCTATTGCTGTGTGGCACGCACTCATTTGGGTGGCCATTAACGTGAGGCCTTGCTGAGGCTTAGACTGTCAGAAAAATGCTCGCATACAACGAATTCAGCTTGCACTGTGCTTTCTGTGTCTGTCCTGTGCGCCTGCACTCTAAGCGCCCGAGGGAAGTCTGCTGTGTAGAGCTGTCTATTTCTGTGTGGCGTGCACACTCTCGGGTTTCCATTAACGTGAGTTTTTTCTGAGGCTGAGTTGGGCTGTCAGAAAAAATGCCCGCATACCACGTATTCAGCTTACAATGTGCTTTTCCTGTCTGTCCTTTGTGCTTGCACTCTAAGAGCCTTAGTGGAGTCTGCTGTGTAGAGCTCTCTCACTGAGCAGCGTGTGCTCACTTTGGTGACATAATTTAACGTGATGCCTTGCTGAGGAAGCCTGTGTGAAAAATGCCTGCATACAACGAATTCAGTTTTCACTGTGCCTTCCATATCTGTGCTGTGTGCCAGCACTCTAAGGGCCTGTGTGAAGTACGCTGTGTAGAGCTCTTTATTGCTGTGCGGATCGCACTCACTTGGGTGGCCTTTAACGTGAGGGTTTGCTGAGGCTGAGCCGGGCTTTCAGAAAAAATGCCTGCATAGAACGTATTCAGCTTACAATGTGCTTTCTCTGTCTTTCCTTTGTGCTTGCACTCTAAGAGAATGAGTGGAGTCGGCTGTGTAGAGCTCACTTTCGCTGAGTGGCGGGCGCTCGCTTTGGTGACCTAATTTAACGTGACACCTTGCTGAGGAATCCTGTCTGAAAAATGCCTGAATACAAAGAACTCAGCTTGCACTGTGATTTCCGTGTCAGTCCTGTATGCCTGCACTCTAAGCGCCTGAGTGAATTCTGATGTGTAGAGCTATTTCTGTGTGGCGTGCACACTCTTGGGTGGCCGTTAACGTGAGGCTTTGCAGAGGCTGAGCCAGGCTCAGATAAAATGCCCGCATACTACGAATTAGGCTTAAAATGTGCTTTCAGTGTCTGTCCTGTGTGCCTGCACTCTAAGCGCCCGAGTGAAGTCTCCTGTGTAGAGCTGTCTATTTCTGTGCGGCGTGCACACACTTTGGTGACTATTAACGTGGTTTGCTGAGTCTGTGCCGGGCTGTCAGAAAAAATGCCCGCATACAACGGATGCAGATTACAGTGTGCTTTACCTCTCTGTCCTGTGTGCTTGCTCTCTAAGAGCCTGAGCGGAGTCTGCTGTGTAGAGCTCTCTTTCACTTAGCGACAGGCGCTCGCTTTGGTGACCTAATTTAAAGAGACGCCTTGCTGAGGAAGCCTGTCTGAAAAATTCTTGCAGTCAACGAATTCAGCTTGCAGTTTGCTATCTGTGCCTGTCCTGTGTGCCTGCACTCTAAGCGCCCGAGTGAAGTCTGCTGTGTAGATCTGTCTATTTCTCTGCGGCGTGCACACTCTTGGGTGGCCATTAACGTGAGGATTTGCTGAGGCTGAGCCGGGCTGTCAGAAATTATGCCCGCATACAACGTATTCAGCTTTCAATGTGCTTTCCCTGTCTGTTCTGTGTGCTTGCACTCTAAGAGACTGAGAGGAGTCTGCTGTGTAAAGCTCTCTTTCGCTGAGCGGTGGGCACTCGCTTTGGTGACCTAATTTAACGTGACGCCTTGCTGAGAAAGCCTCTGTGAAAAATGCCTGCAAACAACGAATTCAGCTTGCACTGTGCTTTCCGTGTCTGTCCTGTGTGCCTGCACTCCAAACACCTGAGTGAAATCTGCTCTGCGCAGCTGTCTATACATGTGCGGTGTGCACACACTTGGGTGGCCATTAATGTGAGGCTTTGCTGAGGCTGATCCGGGCTGTCAGAAAAAATGCCTGCATTCAAGGAATTCAGATTACGATTTGCGTTCGGTGTCTGTCCTGTGTGCCTGCACTCTTAGGGCCTGTGTGAAGCCCCTGTGTAGAGCTCTCGATTGCTGTGTGGCACGCTTTCACTTGTGTGGCCATTAACGTGAGGCCTTGCTGAGGCTCAGCCGGCGTGTCAGAAAAAATGCCCGCATGCAACGTATTCAGCTTACAATGTGCTTTACCTCTCTGTCCTGTGGGCTTGCACTCTAAGAGCCTGAGTGGAGTCTGCTGTGTAGAGCTCTCTTTTGCTTAGCGGCAGGCGCTCGCTTTGGTGACATAATTTAATGTGACGCCTTGCTTAGGAAGCCGTCTGAAAAATTCCTGCATACAACGAATTCAGCTTGCACTGGGATTTCCGTGTCTGTCCTGTGCGACTGCACTTTTAGCGCCCGAGGGAAGTATGCTGTGTAGTCCTGTCTAGTTCTGTGTGGCGTGCACACTCTTGCTTGGCCATTAATGTGAGGCCATGCTAAGGCTGAGACTGTCAGAACAAATGCTCGCATACAACAAATTCAGCTTGCAATGTGCATTCCGGGATTGTCCTGTGTGCCCGCACTCTCAGCGCCTGTGTGAAGTCTGTTGTGTAGAGCTCTCTTTCACTGAGCGGCAGGTACTCGCTTTTGTGACCTAATTTAACGTGACGCCATGCTGAGGAAGCCTGTCTGAAAAATTCCTGCATACAATTTATTCAGATTGCACAGTGCTTTCCGTGTCTGTCCTGTGTGAATGCACTATCAGTGCCCAGAGAAGTCTGCTGTGTAAAGCTGTCAATTTCTGTGCAGCGTGCACACTCTTGGTGGGATATTAACGTGAGGCTCTTTTGAGGAAGCCTGGCCATCAGGAAAATACCCGCATACAACGAATTCAGCTCGCAATGTGGTTTCCGTGTCTGTAATGTGTGCCTGATCTCTAAGCGCCTGAAAGTGGTCTGCTGTGAAGAGCTCTCTTTTGCTGAGTGTCGGGTGCTCATTTGTGTTGCCATTAACGTGAAGTTTTACTGAGGAAGACTGGTAATCAGGAAAATACCCGTATACAAAGAATTTAGATCGCAATGTAGTTACCGTGTCTGTCCTGTGTGACTGCACTCTAAGTGCATGAGTGAAGTCTGCTCGGTGTAGATGTCTTTTGCTGAGAGCCGGGTGCTCATTTGTGTGGCCAGAAACGTGAGGCCTTGCTGAGGAAGCCTGGCCGTCAGGAAAATAACCGCATACACCGAATTCAGCTCGCAATGTGGTTTCAGTGTCTGTCCTGTGTGACTGCACTCAAAGTGCATGACTGAAGTCTGCTCTGTAGAGATGTCTTTTGCTCAGTGTCGGGTGCTTATTTTTGTGTCCATTCACGTGAGGTTTCGCTGAGGAATCCTGGCAATCAGGAAAATACTCGCATACAACGAATTCAACTTGCAATGTGGTTTCCGTGTCTGTTCTGTGTGCCTGCACTCTAAACACCTGAAAGACGATTTCTGTGTAGAAATCTCTTTTGCTGAGTGTCGTGTGCTCATTCAGGTGAAGATTAACGTGAGGCTTTGTTGAAGAAGCCTGGCCATCAGGAAAATGCCCGCATACAAGGAATTCAGCTCGCAATGTGGTTTCCGTGTCTGTAATGTGTGCCTGCTCTCTAAGCGCCCGAAAGAGGATTTCTGTGTAGAGCTCTCTTTTGCTGAGTGTCATGTGCTCATTTAGGTGAAAATTAATGTGAGGCTTTGTTGACGAAGCCTGGCCATCAGGAAAATGACCACATACAACGAATTCAGCTCGCAATGTGGTTTCGAGTTTTATAAATTCTCTTGTTTGTTGTTATGTGCTGTGTTCTGGGTGGTGTGAGTGCTGCCTTTAGGTTTTCTGTGTGTGTCATGCTGGGTAGATGTTGCGTGGGCAGCGTCATTTGAGCATTGTGTGTAATGATGGGTTCGCCTTGTGTCGGGCGTGTGGTGTGCATGTGCATGTTGTGTGTGGGGGTGTTTTCGTTCGTGCTGTCTGCGTGTGTGGCTGCAAGTGCTCTCTATGATCGGATTGTGGTTGTGCGTGTTGTGTGCAGTGTGCTATGTGTGTTCCACGCGTTTCATCAGTTTTGTGTGCATTTGTATGTGTTGTGTCAGTTTTGTGTGTGTGGTTGTGATTTGTGTGTTGTTGTGTGAGAGGGGCGGTGTGTGTTTGGCTGTTTGAGTTATGCACATGATGTGAGATGTGTTGACTGTGTGTGGCTGTGCTTGTTTTGTACATCTCTTGCATACAGTATTGGTCTGTGCAATGGTTTTCGTGTGCATTGTGAGCAGAAGTTATGTGCCTTCAAGGCCGTGGTGTGTTCATTGTGTCTGTTGTGTTGCGTGTTTCTGTGTTGTGTGTGTGTCCTGCGTTGTGCTCCTGTGTGAGGATGTATGTGTGGTGTGTCTGTGCGTGATTGTGTGTGCAGTGTGTAGTGTGTGAAATGTGTGCTACTTGTCTTTGTTGGTTATATGTGTTTTGCCTATGGATTTGGGAGTGTTGTGTGTGTTACGAGTTGTGATACTTTCTGTGCGGGATGCTTGTGTGTGTCGTGTGATGTGTGGTTCTGTGAGTTGTGTTTGTGTTGTGTGTATTCTACTCTGTGTGTTCTGTGGTCTGTGTGTTTTGCTTGTTGAGTGAGACACTGTGTGTTAGGACTGATATCTTTGTGTATATGTTGTGTGTTTGGCATTGTGCATTCTGTGAGGCTGTGTGTGCTGTCTGTTTTATGTGTGTTTGGAGTGATGTGTGTAGTGTGTGAAATGTGTGTTGCATAATTTTTGTGTTCTTTCTGTTGTCGACGGTGTGTGTTTTGCATGTTGGTTTCTATGTTCGCGGTTGTGTTTGACAGGTTGTGTGTGTGGCTGGCTCTTTGAGTAAGGAGTGTAATTTGTGATGTGTGTACTGTGTGTGGTCAAGCTTGGTCAGTGTGCCTCACTGGGTGTGTTGTGTTCACTCTGAGAACCGTGGTTCATGTGTATGGTGGGCAGTTATGTTCTCGGTGTGATGTGCTGTGTGTTGAGGGACTTCTGCATTCAAGTGCACAGAAGACAGCCTCTCGTTGTTGGCGGTTTTCTCCACAGGTTTGTAATACTCCAGGAGGGCCTTGTTTCCTGAGGGTGCAGAGAGCCACCTCATCTCTTCACTAGCAAGGCCCTGAAGACGCCTTTGTTGTAAAGTGTCAGAAACTGCTGCAGGAGAGCCTCATGACAAACTCTGCCGCAGAAACAATCCACCATGCACTGAGGAGACACTCCATGAGGGAATACGAGGCTGCTTTCATTTTGCACGCAATTTGCTCCTATGTGATAAGGAAAACAGCAAACATTGCAGTAGAACGCGGTCTTCTCTGTAAGCCCTCTATCTCAAAGATGTGGGTGGGCTGCGAATAGGCCTTTGCTCTAGCGACACTGGAAGTTGCAGAAGATGATGCATTGTAGTGACAGCAGTGGAGGCAAGTCAGCTTTGGATTCAGCTTATGTGACTGAAAGAAAGCACTGCAGGATGGCCCACTCAAGGAATCATTGAAGCCCTGGCAGTGGAGGCTGAAACAGGGCTTTCAATGTGCTTTCAACCATGTCTGTGTGGCCATGAACGTGAGGCTTTGCTGAGGAAGCCTGGCCATCAGGAAAATACCCGCATACAACGAATTGAACTTGCAATGTGGTTTCCGTGTCTGTCCTGTGTGCCTGCACTCTAAGCACCTGAAAGAGGATTTCTGTGTAGAGCTCTCTTTTGCTGAGTGTCGTGTGCTCATTTAGGTGAACATTAACGTGAGGCTTTGTTGACGAAGCCTGGCCATCAGGAAAATGCCCGCATACAACGAATTCAGCTCGCATTGTGGTTTCTGTGTCTGTAATGTGTGCCTGCTCTCTAAGCGCCGGAAAGAGGATTTCTGTGTACAGCTCTCTTTTGCTGAGTGTCGTGTGCTCATTTAGGTGAACATTAACGTGAGGCTTTGTTGACGAAGCCTGGCCATCAGGAAAATGCCCGCATACACCGAATTCAGCTCGCAATGTGGTTTCCGTGTCTGGAATGTGTGCCCGCTCTCTAAGCGCCTGAAAGAGGTCTGCTGCGTAGAGCTCTCTTTTGCTAGGTGTTGGGTGCTCATTTGTGTGGCCATTAACGTGAGGTTTTGCTGAGGAAGACTGGCCATCAGGAAAATACCCGCATACAACGATTTCAGCAGGCAATGTGTTTTCCGTGTCAGTCCTGTGTGACTGCACTCTAAGCGCATGAGTGAAGTCTGCTCTGTAGAGATATCTTTTGCTGAGTGTCGGGAGCTCATTTGTGAGGCCATTAACGTGAGGTTTTGCTGAGGAAGCCTGGCTGTCAGGAAAATACCCGCATACAACAAATTCAGCTCGCAATGTGGTTTCCGTGTCTTATAAATTCTCTTGTTTGTTGTTATGTGCTGTGTTCTGGGTGGTGTGAGTGCTGCCTTTAGGCTTTCTGCGTGTGACATACTGGGTAGATGTGGCGTGGGCTGTGTCATTTCAGCATTGTGTGTAATGATGGGTTCGCCTTGTGTTGGGTGTGTTGTGTGCATGTGTATGTTGTGTGTGGGTGTGTTTTCGTTCGTGCTGTGTGCGCGTGGGGATGCATGTGTTCTCTATGATTAGATTGTGGTTGTGCGTGTTGTGTGCAGTGTGCTATGTGTGTTGCACGCGTTTCGTCAGTTTTGTGTGCATTTGTATGTGTTGTGTCAGTTTTGTGTGTGTGGTTGTGTTTTGTGTGTTGTGTGAGAGAGGCTGTGTGTGTGTTTGGCTGTTTGAGTTATGCACATGATGTAAGATGTGTTGACTGTGTGTGGCTGTGCTTGTTTTGTACATCTCTTGCATACAGTATGTGGTCTGTGCAATGGTTTTCGTGTGCATTGTGAGCAGTACTTATGTGCCTTCAAGGGTGTGGTGTGTTTATTGTGTCTGTTGTGTTGCGTGTTTCTGTGTTGCGTGTGTGTAGTGCGTTGTGCTCCTGTGTGAGGATGTATGTGTGGTGTGTCTGTGCGTGATTGTGTGTGCAGTGGGTAGTGTGTGAAATGTGTGCTACTTGTCTTTGTTGGTTATATGTGTTTTGCCTATGGATTTGGGAGTGTTGTGTGTGTTATGAGTTGTGATACTTTCTGTGCCGGATGCTTGTGTGTGTCGTGTGATGTGTGGTTCTGTGAGTTGTGTTTGTGTTGTGTGTATTCTACTCTGTGTGTTCTGTGGTCTGTGTGTTTTGCTTGTTGAGTGAGACACTGTGTGTTAGGACTGATATCTTTGTGTATATGTTGTGTGTTTGGCATTGTGCATTCTGTGAGGCTGTGTGTGCTGTCTGTTTTATGTGTGTTTGGAGTGATGTGTGTAGTGTGTGAAATGTGTGTTGCATAATTTTTGTGTTCTTTCTGTTGTCGACGGTGTGTGTTTTGCATGTTGGTTTCTATGTTCGCGGTTGTGTTTGACAGGTTGTGTGTGTGGCTGGCTCTTTGAGTAAGGAGTGTAATTTGTGATGTGTGTACTGTGTGTGGTCAAGCTTGGTCAGTGTGCCTCACTGGGTGTGTTGTGTTCACTCTGAGAACCGTGGTTCATGTGTATGGTGGGCAGTTATGTTCTCGGTGTGATGTGCTGTGTGTTGAGGGACTTCTGCATTCAAGTGCACAGAAGACAGCCTCTCGTTGTTGGCGGTTTTCTCCACAGGTTTGTAATACTCCAGGAGGGCCTTGTTTCCTGAGGGCGCAGAGAGCCACCTCATCTCTTCACTAGCAAGGCCCTGAAGACGCCTTTGTTGTAAAGTGTCAGAAACTGCTGCAGGAGAGCCTCATGACAAACTCTGCCACAGAAACAATCCACCGTGCACTGAGGAGACATGCCATGAGGGAATACGAGGCTTCTTTCATTTTGCACGCAATTTGCTCCTATTTGATAAGGAAAACAGCAAACATTGCAGTAGAACGCGGTCTTCTCTGTATGCCCTCTATCTCAAAGATGTGGGTGGGCTGCGAATAGGCCTTTGCTCTAGCGACACTGGAAGTTGCAGAAGATGATGCATTGTAGTGACAGCAGTGGAGGCAAGTCAGCTTTGGATTCAGCTTATGTGACTGAAAGAAAGCACTGCAGGATGGCCCACTCAAGGAATCATTGAAGCCCTGGCAGTGGAGGCTGAAACAGAGCTTTCAATGTGCTTTCAACCATGTCTGTGTGGCCATGAACGTGAGGCTTTGCTGAGGAAGCCTGGCCGTCTGGCACTATGCCCGCATACAACGAATTGAACTTGCAATGTGGTTTCCATGTCTGTCCTGTGTGCCTGCACTCTAAGCACCTGGAAGAGGTTTTGCCATGCAGAGCTCTCTTTAGCTGAGTGTTGTGTGCTCATTTGGGTGACCATTAACGTGAGGCTTTGTTGAGGAAGCCTGGCCATCAGGAAAATGCCCGCATACAACGAATTCAGCTCGCAATGTGGTTTCCGTGTCTGTAATGTGTGCCTGCTCTCTAAGTGCATGAGTGAAGTCTGCTCGGTGTAGATGTCTTTTGCTGAGAGCCGGTGCTCATTTGTGTGGCCAGAAACGTGAGGCCTTGCTGAGGAAGCCTGGCCGTCAGGAAAATAACCACATACACCGAATTCAGCTCGCAATGTGGTTTCCGTGTCTGTCCTGTGTGACTGCACTCTAAGTGCATGAGTCAAGTCTACTCTGTAGAGATGTCTTTTGCTCAGTGTCGGGTGCTCATTTTTGTGGCCATTCACGTGAGGTTTTGCTGAGGAATCCTGGCCGTCAGGAAAATACCCGCATACAACGAATTGAACTTGCAATGTGGTTTCCGTGTCTGTCCTGTGTGCCTGCACTCTAAGCACCTGAAAGAGGATTTCTGTGTAGAGCTCTCTTTTGCTGAGTGTCGTGTGCTCATTTCGGTGAACATTAACGTGAGGCTTTGTTGACGAAGCCTGGCCATCAGGAAAATGCCCGCATACAACGAATTCAGCTCGCATTGTGGTTTCTGTGTCTGTAATGTGTGCCTGCTCTCTAAGCGCCGGAAAGAGGATTTCTGTGTACAGCTCTCTTTTGCTGTGTGTCGTGTGCTCGTTTAGGTGAACATTAACGTGAGGCTTTGTTGACGAAGCCTGGCCATCAGGAAAATGCCCGCATACACCGAATTCAGCTCGCAATGTGGTTTCCGTGTCTGGAATGTGTGCCCGCTCTCTAAGCGCCTGAAAGAGGTCTGCTGCGTAGAGCTCTCTTTTGCTAGGTGTTGGGTGCTCATTTGTGTGGCCATTAACGTGAGGTTTTGCTGAGGAAGACTGGCCATCAGGAAAATACCCGCATACAACGATTTCAGCAGGCAATGTGTTTTCCGTGTCAGTCCTGTGTGACTGCACTCTAAGCGCATGAGTGAAGTCTGCTCTGTAGAGATATCTTTTGCTGAGTGTCGGGAGCTCATTTGTGAGGCCATTAACGTGAGGTTTTGCTGAGGAAGCCGGCTGTCAGGAAAATACCCGCATACAACAAATTCAGCTCGCAATGTGGTTTCCGAGTCTTATAAATTCTCTTGTTTGTTGTTATGTGCTGTGTTCTGGGTGGTGTGAGTGCTGCCTTTAGGCTTTCTGCGTGTGACATACTGGGTAGATGTGGCGTGGGCTGTGTCATTTCAGCATTGTGTGTAATGATGGGTTCGCCTTGTGTTGGGTGTGTTGTGTGCATGTGTATGTTGTGTGTGGGTGTGTTTTCGTTCGTGCTGTGTGCGCGTGGGGATGCATGTGTTCTCTATGATTAGATTGTGGTTGTGCGTGTTGTGTGCAGTGTGCTATGTGTGTTGCACGCGTTTCGTCAGTTTTGTGTGCATTTGTATGTGTTGTGTCAGTTTTGTGTGTGTGGTTGTGTTTTGTGTGTTGTGTGAGAGAGGCTGTGTGTGTGTTTGGCTGTTTGAGTTATGCACATGATGTAAGATGTGTTGACTGTGTGTGGCTGTGCTTGTTTTGTACATCTCTTGCATACAGTATGTGGTCTGTGCAATGGTTTCGTGTGCATTGTGAGCAGTACTTATGTGCCTTCAAGGGTGTGGTGTGTTTATTGTGTCTGTTGTGTTGCGTGTTTCTGTGTTGCGTGTGTGTAGTGCGTTGTGCTCCTGTGTGAGGATGTATGTGTGGTGTGTCTGTGCGTGATTGTGTGTGCAGTGGGTAGTGTGTGAAATGTGTGCTACTTGTCTTTGTTGGTTATATGTGTTTTGCCTATGGATTTGGGAGTGTTGTGTGTGTTATGAGGTGTGATACTTTCTGTGCCGGATGCTTGTGGGTGTCGTGTGATGTGTGGTTCTGTGAGTTGTGTTTGTGTTGTGTGTATTCTACTCTGTGTCTTCTGTGGTCTGCGTGTTTTGCTTGTTGAGTGAGACACTGTGTGTTAGGACTGATATCTTTGTGTATATGTTGTGTGTTTGGCATTGTGCATTCTGTGAGGCTGTGTGTGCTGTCTGTTTTATGTGTGTTTGGAGTGATGTGTGTAGTGTGTGAAATGTGTGTTGCATAATTTTTGTGTTCTTTCTGTTGTCGACGGTGTGTGTTTTGCATGTTGGTTTCTATGTTCGCGGTTGTGTTTGACAGGTTGTGTGTGTGGCTGGCTCTTTGAGTAAGGAGTGTAATTTGTGATGTGTGTACTGTGTGTGGTCAAGCTTGGTCAGTGTGCCTCACTGGGTGTGTTGTGTTCACTCTGAGAACCGTGGTTCATGTGTATGGTGGGCAGTTATGTTCTCGGTGTGATGTGCTGTGTGTTGAGGGACTTCTGCATTCAAGTGCACAGAAGACAGCCTCTCGTTGTTGGCGGTTTTCTCCACAGGTTTGTAATACTCCAGGAGGGCCTTGTTTCCTGAGGGCGCAGAGAGCCACCTCATCTCTTCACTAGCAAGGCCCTGAAGACGCCTTTGTTGTAAAGTGTCAGAAACTGCTGCAGGAGAGCCTCATGACAAACTCTGCCACAGAAACAATCCACCGTGCACTGAGGAGACATGCCATGAGGGAATACGAGGCTTCTTTCATTTTGCACGCAATTTGCTCCTATTTGATAAGGAAAACAGCAAACATTGCAGTAGAACGCGGTCTTCTCTGTATGCCCTCTATCTCAAAGATGTGGGTGGGCTGCGAATAGGCCTTTGCTCTAGCGACACTGGAAGTTGCAGAAGATGATGCATTGTAGTGACAGCAGTGGAGGCAAGTCAGCTTTGGATTCAGCTTATGTGACTGAAAGAAAGCACTGCAGGATGGCCCACTCAAGGAATCATTGAAGCCCTGGCAGTGGAGGCTGAAACAGAGCTTTCAATGTGCTTTCAACCATGTCTGTGTGGCCATGAACGTGAGGCTTTGCTGAGGAAGCCTGGCCGTCTGGCACTATGCCCGCATACAACGAATTGAACTTGCAATGTGGTTTCCATGTCTGTCCTGTGTGCCTGCACTCTAAGCACCTGGAAGAGGTTTTGCCCTGCAGAGCTCTCTTTAGCTGAGTGTTGTGTGCTCATTTGGGTGACCATTAACGTGAGGCTTTGTTGAGGAAGCCTGGCCATCAGGAAAATGCCCGCATACAACGAATTCAGCTCGCAATGTGGTTTCCGTGTCTGTAATGTGTGCCTGCTCTCTAAGCGCCTGAAAGTGGTCTGCCGTGTGGAGCTCTCCTTTGCTGAGTGTCGGGTGATCATTTGTGTTGCCATTAACGTGAAGTGTTACTGAGGAAGACTGGTCATCAGGAAAATACCCGCATACAAAGAATTTAGCTCGCAATGTAGTTACCGTGTCTGTCCTGTGTGACTGCACTCTAAGTGCATGAGTGAAGTCTGCTCGGTGTAGATGTCTTTTGCTGAGAGCCGGGTGCTCATTTGTGTGGCCAGAAACGTGAGGCCTTGCTGAGGAAGCCTGGCCGTCAGGAAAATAACCACATACACCGAATTCAGCTCGCAATGTGGTTTCAGTGTCTGTCCTGTGTGACTGCACTCTAAGTGCATGAGTCAAGTCTGCTCTGTAGAGATGTCTTTTGCTCAGTGTCGGGTGCTCATTTTTGTGGCCATTCACGTGAGGTTTTGCTGAGGAATCCTGGCCATCAGGAAAATACCCGCATACAACGAATTGAACTTGCAATGTGGTTTCCGTGTCTGTCCTGTGTGCCTGCACTCTAAGCACCTGAAAGAGGATTTCTGTGTAGAGCTCTCTTTTGCTGAGTGTCGTGTGCTCATTTCGGTGAACATTAACGTGAGGCTTTGTTGACGAAGCCTGGCCATCAGGAAAATGCCCGCATACAACGAATTCAGCTCGCATTGTGGTTTCTGTGTCTGTAATGTGTGCCTGCTCTCTAAGCGCCGGAAAGAGGATTTCTGTGTACAGCTCTCTTTTGCTGTGTGTCGTGTGCTCGTTTAGGTGAACATTAACGTGAGGCTTTGTTGACGAAGCCTGGCCATCAGGAAAATGCCCGCATACACCGAATTCAGCTCGCAATGTGGTTTCCGTGTCTGGAATGTGTGCCCGCTCTCTAAGCGCCTGAAAGAGGTCTGCTGCGTAGAGCTCTCTTTTGCTAGGTGTTGGGTGCTCATTTGTGTGGCCATTAACGTGAGGTTTTGCTGAGGAAGACTGGCCATCAGGAAAATACCCGCATACAACGATTTCAGCAGGCAATGTGTTTTCCGTGTCAGTCCTGTGTGACTGCACTCTAAGCGCATGAGTGAAGTCTGCTCTGTAGAGATATCTTTTGCTGAGTGTCGGGAGCTCATTTGTGAGGCCATTAACGTGAGGTTTTGCTGAGGAAGCCGGCTGTCAGGAAAATACCCGCATACAACAAATTCAGCTCGCAATGTGGTTTCCGAGTCTTATAAATTCTCTTGTTTGTTGTTATGTGCTGTGTTCTGGGTGGTGTGAGTGCTGCCTTTAGGCTTTCTGCGTGTGACATACTGGGTAGATGTTGCGTGGGCTGTGTCATTTCAGCATTGTGTGTAATGATGGGTTCGCCTTGTGTTGGGTGTGTTGTGTGCATGTGTATGTTGTGTGTGGGTGTGTTTTCGTTCGTGCTGTGTGCGCGTGGGGATGCATGTGTTCTCTATGATTAGATTGTGGTGCGTGTTGTGTGCAGTGTGCTATGTGTGTTGCACGCGTTTCGTCAGTTTTGTGTGCATTTGTATGTGTTGTGTCAGTTTTGTGTGTGTGGTTGTGTTTTGTGTGTTGTGTGAGAGAGGCTGTGTGTGTGTTTGGCTGTTGGAGTTATGCACATGATGTAAGATGTGTTGACTGTGTGTGGCTGTGCTTGTTTTGTACATCTCTTGCATACAGTATGTGGTCTGTGCAATGGTTTTCGTGTGCATTGTGAGCAGTACTTATGTGCCTTCAAGGGTGTGGTGTGTTTATTGTGTCTGTTGTGTTGCGTGTTTCTGTGTTGCGTGTGTGTAGCGCGTTGTGCTCCTGTGTGAGGATGTATGTGTGGTGTGTCTGTGCGTGATTGTGTGTGCAGTGGGTAGTGTGTGAAATGTGTGCTACTTGTCTTTGTTGGTTATATGTGTTTTGCCTATGGATTTGGGAGTGTTGTGTGTGTTATGAGTTGTGATACTTTCTGTGCGGGATGCTTGTGTGTGTCGTGTGATGTGTGGTTCTGTGAGTTGTGTTTGTGTTGTGTGTATTCTACTCTGTGTGTTCTGTGGTCTGTGTGTTTTGCTTGTTGAGTGAGACACTGTGTGTTAGGACTGATATCTTTGTGTATATGTTGTGTGTTTGGCATTGTGCATTCTGTGAGGCTGTGTGTGCTGTCTGTTTTATGTGTGTTTGGAGTGATGTGTGTAGTGTGTGAAATGTGTGTTGCATAATTTTTGTGTTCTTTCTGTTGTCGACGGTGTGTGTTTTGCATGTTGGTTTCTATGTTCGCGGTTGTGTTTGACAGGTTGTGTGTGTGGCTGGCTCTTTGAGTAAGGAGTGTAATTTGTGATGTGTGTACTGTGTGTGGTCAAGCTTGGTCAGTGTGCCTCACTGGGTGTGTTGTGTTCACTCTGAGAACCGTGGTTCATGTGTATGGTGGGCAGTTATGTTCTCGGTGTGATGTGCTGTGTGTTGAGGGACTTCTGCATTCAAGTGCACAGAAGACAGCCTCTCGTTGTTGGCGGTTTTCTCCACAGGTTTGTAATACTCCAGGAGGGCCGTTTCCTGAGGGCGCAGAGAGCCACCTCATCTCTTTACTAGCAAGGCCCTGAAGACGCCTTTGTTGTAAAGTGTCAGAAACTGCTGCAGGAGAGCCTCATGACAAACTCTGCCGCAGAAACAATCCACCATGCACTGAGGAGACACTCCGTGAGGGAATACGAGGCTGCTTTCATTTTGCACGCAATTTGCTCCTATGTGATAAGGAAAACAGCAAACATTGCAGTAGAACGCGGTCTTCTCTGTAAGCCCTCTATCTCAAAGATGTGGGTGGGCTGCGAATAGGCCTTTGCTCTAGCGACACTGGAAGTTGCAGAAGATGATGCATTGTAGTGACAGCAGTGGAGGCAAGTCAGCTTTGGATTCAGCTTATGTGACTGAAAGAAAGCACTGCAGGATGGCCCACTCAAGGAATCATTGAAGCCCTGGCAGTGGAGGCTGAAACAGGGCTTTCAATGTGCTTTCAACCATGTCTGTGTGGCCATGAACGTCAGGCTTTGCTGAGGAAGCCTGGCCATCAGGAAAATACCCGCATACAACGAATTGAACTTGCAATGTGGTTTCCGTGTCTGTCCTGTGTGCCTGCACTCTAAGCACCTGAAAGAGGATTTCTGTGTAGAGCTCTCTTTTGCTGAGTGTCGTGTGCTCATTTAGGTGAACATTAACGTGAGGCTTTGTTGACGAAGCCTGGCCATCAGGAAAATGCCCGCATACAACGAATTCAGCTCGCATTGTGGTTTCTGTGTCTGTAATGTGTGCCTGCTCTCTAAGCGCCGGAAAGAGGATTTCTGTGTACAGCTCTCTTTTGCTGAGTGTCGTGTGCTCATTTAGGTGAACATTAACGTGAGGCTTTGTTGACGAAGCCTGGCCATCAGGAAAATGCCCGCATACACCGAATTCAGCTCGCAATGTGGTTTCCGTGTCTGGAATGTGTGCCCGCTCTCTAAGCGCCTGAAAGAGGTCTGCTGCGTAGAGCTCTCTTTTGCTAGGTGTTGGGTGCTCATTTGTGTGGCCATTAACGTGAGGTTTTGCTGAGGAAGACTGGCCATCAGGAAAATACCCGCATACAACGATTTCAGCAGGCAATGTGTTTTCCGTGTCAGTCCTGTGTGACTGCACTCTAAGCGCATGAGTGAAGTCTGCTCTGTAGAGATATCTTTTGCTGAGTGTCGGGAGCTCATTTGTGAGGCCATTAACGTGAGGTTTTGCTGAGGAAGCCTGGCTGTCAGGAAAATACCCGCATACAACAAATTCAGCTCGCAATGTGGTTTCCGTGTCTTATAAATTCTCTTGTTTGTTGTTATGTGCTGTGTTCTGGGTGGTGTGAGTGCTGCCTTTAGGCTTTCTGCGTGTGACATACTGGGTAGATGTGGCGTGGGCTGTGTCATTTCAGCATTGTGTGTAATGATGGGTTCGCCTTGTGTTGGGTGTGTTGTGTGCATGTGTATGTTGTGTGTGGGTGTGTTTTCGTTCGTGCTGTGTGCGCGTGGGGATGCATGTGTTCTCTATGATTAGATTGTGGTTGTGCGTGTTGTGTGCAGTGTGCTATGTGTGTTGCACGCGTTTCGTCAGTTTTGTGTGCATTTGTATGTGTTGTGTCAGTTTTGTGTGTGTGGTTGTGTTTTGTGTGTTGTGTGAGAGAGGCTGTGTGTGTGTTTGGCTGTTTGAGTTATGCACATGATGTAAGATGCGTTGACTGTGTGTGGCTGTGCTTGTTTTGTACATCTCTTGCATACAGTATGTGGTCTGTGCAATGGTTTTCGTGTGCATTGTGAGCAGTACTTATGTGCCTTCAAGGGTGTGGTGTGTTTATTGTGTCTGTTGTGTTGCGTGTTTCTGTGTTGCGTGTGTGTAGTGCGTTGTGCTCCTGTGTGAGGATGTATGTGTGGTGTGTCTGTGCGTGATTGTGTGTGCAGTGGGTAGTGTGTGAAATGTGTGCTACTTGTCTTTGTTGGTTATATGTGTTTTGCCTATGGATTTGGGAGTGTTGTGTGTGTTATGAGTTGTGATACTTTCTGTGCCGGATGCTTGTGTGTGTCGTGTGATGTGTGGTTCTGTGAGTTGTGTTTGTGTTGTGTGTATTCTACTCTGTGTGTTCTGTGGTCTGTGTGTTTTGCTTGTTGAGTGAGACACTGTGTGTTAGGACTGATATCTTTGTGTATATGTTGTGTGTTTGGCATTGTGCATTCTGTGAGGCTGTGTGTGCTGTCTGTTTTATGTGTGTTTGGAGTGATGTGTGTAGTGTGTGAAATGTGTGTTGCATAATTTTTGTGTTCTTTCTGTTGTCGACGGTGTGTGTTTTGCATGTTGGTTTCTATGTTCGCGGTTGTGTTTGACAGGTTGTGTGTGTGGCTGGCTCTTTGAGTAAGGAGTGTAATTTGTGATGTGTGTACTGTGTGTGGTCAAGCTTGGTCAGTGTGCCTCACTGGGTGTGTTGTGTTCACTCTGAGAACCGTGGTTCATGTGTATGGTGGGCAGTTATGTTCTCGGTGTGATGTGCTGTGTGTTGAGGGACTTCTGCATTCAAGTGCACAGAAGACAGCCTCTCGTTGTTGGCGGTTTTCTCCACAGGTTTGTAATACTCCAGGAGGGCCTTGTTTCCTGAGGGCGCAGAGAGCCACCTCATCTCTTCACTAGCAAGGCCCTGAAGACGCCTTTGTTGTAAAGTGTCAGAAACTGCTGCAGGAGAGCCTCATGACAAACTCTGCCACAGAAACAATCCACCGTGCACTGAGGAGACATGCCATGAGGGAATACGAGGCTGCTTTCATTTTGCACGCAATTTGCTCCTATTTGATAAGGAAAACAGCAAACATTGCAGTAGAACGCGGTCTTCTCTGTAAGCCCTCTATCTCAAAGATGTGGGTGGGCTGCGAATAGGCCTTTGCTCTAGCGACACTGGAAGTTGCAGAAGATGATGCATTGTAGTGACAGCAGTGGAGGCAAGTCAGCTTTGGATTCAGCTTATGTGACTGAAAGAAAGCACTGCAGGATGGCCCACTCAAGGAATCATTGAAGCCCTGGCAGTGGAGGCTGAAACAGAGCTTTCAATGTGCTTTTAACCATGTCTGTGTGGCCATGAACGTGAGGCTTTGCTGAGGAAGCCTGGCCGTCTGGCACTATGCCCGCATACAACGAATTGAACTTGCAATGTGGTTTCCGTGTCTGTCCTGTGTGCCTGCACTCTAAGCACCTGGAAGAGGTTTTGCCCTGCAGAGCTCTCTTTAGCTGAGTGTTCTGTGCTCATTTGGGTGACCATTAACGTGAGGCTTTGTTGAGGAAGCCTGGCCATCAGGAAAATGCCCGCATACAACGAATTCAGCTCGCAATGTGGTTTCCGTGTCTGTAATGTGTGCCTGCTCTCTAAGCGCCTGAAAGTGGTCTGCCGTGTGGAGCTCTCCTTTGCTGAGTGTCGGGTGCTCCTTTGTGTTGCCATTAACGTGAAGTGTTACTGAGGAAGTCTGGTCATCAGGAAAATACCCGCATACAAAGAATTTAGCTCGCAATGTAGTTACCGTGTCTGTCCTGTGTGACAGCACTCTAAGTGCATGAGTGAAGTCTGCTCGGTGTAGATGTCTTTTGCTGAGAGCCGGGTGCTCATTTGTGTGGCCAGAAACGTGAGGCCTTGCTGAGGAAGCCTGGCCGTCAGGAAAATAACCACATACACCGAATTCAGCTCGCAATGTGGTTTCCGTGTCTGTCCTGTGTGACTGCACTCTAAGTGCATGAGTCAAGTCTACTCTGTAGAGATGTCTTTTGCTCAGTGTCGGGTGCTCATTTTTGTGGCCATTCACGTGAGGTTTTGCTGAGGAATCCTGGCCATCAGGAAAATACCCGCATACAACGAATTGAACTTGCAATGTGGTTTCCGTGTCTGTCCTGTGTGCCTGCACTCTAAGCACCTGAAAGAGGATTTCTGTGTAGAGCTCTCTTTTGCTGAGTTTCGTGTGCTCATTTCGGTGAACATTAACGTGAGGCTTTGTTGACGAAGCCTGGCCATCAGGAAAATGCCCGCATACAACGAATTCAGCTCGCATTGTGGTTTCTGTGTCTGTAATGTGTGCCTGCTCTCTAAGCGCCGGAAAGAGGATTTCTGTGTACAGCTCTCTTTTGCTGTGTGTCGTGTGCTCGTTTAGGTGAACATTAACGTGAGGCTTTGTTGACGAAGCCTGGCCATCAGGAAAATGCCCGCATACACCGAATTCAGCTCGCAATGTGGTTTCCGTGTCTGGAATGTGTGCCCGCTCTCTAAGCGCCTGAAAGAGGTCTGCTGCGTAGAGCTCTCTTTTGCTAGGTGTTGGGTGCTCATTTGTGTGGCCATTAACGTGAGGTTTTGCTGAGGAAGACTGGCCATCAGGAAAATACCCGCATACAACGATTTCAGCAGGCAATGTGTTTTCCGTGTCAGTCCTGTGTGACTGCACTCTAAGCGCATGAGTGAAGTCTGCTCTGTAGAGATATCTTTTGCTGAGTGTCGGGAGCTCATTTGTGAGGCCATTAACGTGAGGTTTTGCTGAGGAAGCCGGCTGTCAGGAAAATACCCGCATACAACAAATTCAGCTCGCAATGTGGTTTCCGAGTCTTATAAATTCTCTTGTTTGTTGTTATGTGCTGTGTTCTGGGTGGTGTGAGTGCTGCCTTTAGGCTTTCTGCGTGTGACATACTGGGTAGATGTTGCGTGGGCTGTGTCATTTCAGCATTGTGTGTAATGATGGGTTCGCCTTGTGTTGGGTGTGTTGTGTGCATGTGTATGTTGTGTGTGGGTGTGTTTTCGTTCGTGCTGTGTGCGCGTGGGGATGCATGTGTTCTCTATGATTAGATTGTGGTGCGTGTTGTGTGCAGTGTGCTATGTGTGTTGCACGCGTTTCGTCAGTTTTGTGTGCATTTGTATGTGTTGTGTCAGTTTTGTGTGTGTGGTTGTGTTTTGTGTGTTGTGTGAGAGAGGCTGTGTGTGTGTTTGGCTGTTGGAGTTATGCACATGATGTAAGATGTGTTGACTGTGTGTGGCTGTGCTTGTTTTGTACATCTCTTGCATACAGTATGTGGTCTGTGCAATGGTTTTCGTGTGCATTGTGAGCAGTACTTATGTGCCTTCAAGGGTGTGGTGTGTTTATTGTGTCTGTTGTGTTGCGTGTTTCTGTGTTGCGTGTGTGTAGTGCGTTGTGCTCCTGTGTGAGGATGTATGTGTGGTGTGTCTGTGCGTGATTGTGTGTGCAGTGGGTAGTGTGTGAAATGTGTGCTACTTGTCTTTGTTGGTTATATGTGTTTTGCCTATGGATTTGTTAGTGTTGTGTGTGTTATGAGTTGTGGTACTTTCTGTGGCGGATGTTTGTGTGTGTCGTGTGATGTGTGGTGCTGTGAGTTGTGTTTGTGTTGTGTGTATTCTACTCTGTCTGTTGTGTGCTCTGTGTGTTTTGCTTGTTGAGTGAGACACTGTGTGTTAGGACTGATATCTTTGTGTATATGTTGTGTGTTTGGCATCGTGCATTCTGTGAGGCTGTGTCTGCTGTCTGTTTGATGTGTGTTTGGAGTGATGTGTGTAGTGTGTGAAATGTGTGTTGCATAATTTTTGTGTTCTTTCTGTTGTCGACGGTGTGTGTTTTGCATGTTGGTTTCTATGTTCGCGGTTGTGTTTGACAGGTTGTGTGTGTGGCTGGCTCTTTGAGTAAGGAGTGTAATTTGTGATGTGTGTACTGTGTGTGGTCAAGCTTGGTCAGTGTGCCTCACTGGGTGTGTTGTGTTCACTCTGAGAACCGTGGTTCATGTGTATGGTGGGCAGTTATGTTCTCGGTGTGATGTGCTGTGTGTTGAGGGACTTCTGCATTCAAGTGCACAGAAGACAGCCTCTCGTTGTTGGCGGTTTTCTCCACAGGTTTGTAATACTCCAGGAGGGCCTTGTTTCCTGAGGGCGCAGAGAGCCACCTCATCTCTTCACTAGCAAGGCCCTGAAGACGCCTTTGTTGTAAAGTGTCAGAAACTGCTGCAGGAGAGCCTCATGACAAACTCTGCCACAGAAACAATCCACCGTGCACTGAGGAGACATGCCATGAGGGAATACGAGGCTGCTTTCATTTTGCACGCAATTTGCTCCTATGTGATAAGGAAAACAGCAAACATTGCAGTAGAACGCGGTCTTCTCTGTAAGCCCTCTATCTCAAAGATGTGGGTGGGCTGCGAATAGGCCTTTGCTCTAGCGACACTGGAAGTTGCAGAAGATGATGCATTGTAGTGACAGCAGTGGAGGCAAGTCAGCTTTGGATTCAGCTTATGTGACTGAAAGAAAGCACTGCAGGATGGCCCACTCAAGGAATCATTGAAGCCCTGGCAGTGGAGGCTGAAACAGGGCTTTCAATGTGCTTTCAACCATGTCTGTGTGGCCATGAACGTGAGGCTCTGCTGAGGAAGCCTGGCCATCAGGAAAATACCCGCATACAACGAATTGAACTTGCAATGTGGTTTCCGTGTCTGTCCTGTGTGCCTGCACTCTAAGCACCTGAAAGAGGATTTCTGTGTAGAGCTCTCTTTTGCTGAGTGTCGTGTGCTCATTTAGGTGAACATTAACGTGAGGCTTTGTTGACGAAGCCTGGCCATCAGGAAAATGCCCGCATACAACGAATTCAGCTCGCATTGTGGTTTCTGTGTCTGTAATGTGTGCCTGCTCTCTAAGCGCCGGAAAGAGGATTTCTGTGTACAGCTCTCTTTTGCTGAGTGTCGTGTGCTCATTTAGGTGAACATTAACGTGAGGCTTTGTTGACGAAGCCTGGCCATCAGGAAAATGCCCGCATACACCGAATTCAGCTCGCAATGTGGTTTCCGTGTCTGGAATGTGTGCCCGCTCTCTAAGCGCCTGAAAGAGGTCTGCTGCGTAGAGCTCTCTTTTGCTAGGTGTTGGGTGCTCATTTGTGTGGCCATTAACGTGAGGTTTTGCTGAGGAAGACTGGCCATCAGGAAAATACCCGCATACAACGATTTCAGCAGGCAATGTGTTTTCCGTGTCAGTCCTGTGTGACTGCACTCTAAGCGCATGAGTGAAGTCTGCTCTGTAGAGATATCTTTTGCTGAGTGTCGGGAGCTCATTTGTGAGGCCATTAACGTGAGGTTTTGCTGAGGAAGCCTGGCTGTCAGGAAAATACCCGCATACAACAAATTCAGCTCGCAATGTGGTTTCCGAGTCTTATAAATTCTCTTGTTTGTTGTTATGTGCTGTGTTCTGGGTGGTGTGAGTGCTGCCTTTAGGCTTTCTGCGTGTGACATACTGGGTAGATGTGGCGTGGGCTGTGTCATTTCAGCATTGTGTGTAATGATGGGTTCGCCTTGTGTTGGGTGTGTTGTGTGCATGTGTATGTTGTGTGTGGGTGTGTTTTCGTTCGTGCTGTGTGCGCGTGGGGATGCATGTGTTCTCTATGATTAGATTGTGGTTGTGTGTGTTGTGTGCAGTGTGCTATGTGTGTTCACGCGTTTCGTCAGTTTTGTGTGCATTTGTATGTGTTGTGTCAGTTTTGTGTGTGTGGTTGTGTTTTGTGTGTTGTGTGAGAGAGGCTGTGTGTGTGTTTGGCTGTTTGAGTTATGCACATGATGTAAGATGTGTTGACTGTGTGTGGCTGTGCTTGTTTTGTACATCTCTTGCATACAGTATGTGGTCTGTGCAATGGTTTTCGTGTGCATTGTGAGCAGTACTTATGTGCCTTCAAGGGTGTGGTGTGTTTATTGTGTCTGTTGTGTTGCGTGTTTCTGTGTTGCGTGTGTGTAGTGCGTTGTGCTCCTGTGTGAGGATGTATGTGTGGTGTGTCTGTGCGTGATTGTGTGTGCAGTGGGTAGTGTGTGAAATGTGTGCTACTTGTCTTTGTTGGTTATATGTGTTTTGCCTATGGATTTGGGAGTGTTGTGTGTGTTATGAGTTGTGATACTTTCTGTGCCGGATGCTTGTGTGTGTCGTGTGATGTGTGGTTCTGTGAGTTGTGTTTGTGTTGTGTGTATTCTACTCTGTGTGTTCTGTGGTCTGTGTGTTTTGCTTGTTGAGTGAGACACTGTGTGTTAGGACTGATATCTTTGTGTATATGTTGTGTGTTTGGCATTGTGCATTCTGTGAGGCTGTGTGTGCTGTCTGTTTTATGTGTGTTTGGAGTGATGTGTGTAGTGTGTGAAATGTGTGTTGCATAATTTTTGTGTTCTTTCTGTTGTCGACGGTGTGTGTTTTGCATGTTGGTTTCTATGTTCGCGGTTGTGTTTGACAGGTTGTGTGTGTGGCTGGCTCTTTGAGTAAGGAGTGTAATTTGTGATGTGTGTACTGTGTGTGGTCAAGCTTGGTCAGTGTGCCTCACTGGGTGTGTTGTGTTCACTCTGAGAACCGTGGTTCATGTGTATGGTGGGCAGTTATGTTCTCGGTGTGATGTGCTGTGTGTTGAGGGACTTCTGCATTCAAGTGCACAGAAGACAGCCTCTCGTTGTTGGCGGTTTTCTCCACAGGTTTGTAATACTCCAGGAGGGCCTTGTTTCCTGAGGGCGCAGAGAGCCACCTCATCTCTTCACTAGCAAGGCCCTGAAGACGCCTTTGTTGTAAAGTGTCAGAAACTGCTGCAGGAGAGCCTCATGACAAACTCTGCCGCAGAAACAATCCACCATGCACTGAGGAGACACTCCATGAGGGAATACGAGGCTGCTTTCATTTTGCACGCAATTTGCTCCTATGTGATAAGGAAAACAGCAAACATTGCAGTAGAACGCGGTCTTCTCTGTAAGCCCTCTATCTCAAAGATGTGGGTGGGCTGCGAATAGGCCTTTGCTCTAGCGACACTGGAAGTTGCAGAAGATGATGCATTGTAGTGACAGCAGTGGAGGCAAGTCAGCTTTGGATTCAGCTTATGTGACTGAAAGAAAGCACTGCAGGATGGCCCACTCAAGGAATCATTGAAGCCCTGGCAGTGGAGGCTGAAACAGGGCTTTCAATGTGCTTTCAACCATGTCTGTGTGGCCATGAACGTGAGGCTCTGCTGAGGAAGCCTGGCCATCAGGAAAATACCCGCATACAACGAATTGAACTTGCAATGTGGTTTCCGTGTCTGTCCTGTGTGCCTGCACTCTAAGCACCTGAAAGAGGATTTCTGTGTAGAGCTCTCTTTTGCTGAGTGTCGTGTGCTCATTTAGGTGAACATTAACGTGAGGCTTTGTTGACGAAGCCTGGCCATCAGGAAAATGCCCGCATACAACGAATTCAGCTCGCATTGTGGTTTCTGTGTCTGTAATGTGTGCCTGCTCTCTAAGCGCCGGAAAGAGGATTTCTGTGTACAGCTCTCTTTTGCTGAGTGTCGTGTGCTCATTTAGGTGAACATTAACGTGAGGCTTTGTTGACGAAGCCTGGCCATCAGGAAAATGCCCGCATACACCGAATTCAGCTCGCAATGTGGTTTCCGTGTCTGGAATGTGTGCCCGCTCTCTAAGCGCCTGAAAGAGGTCTGCTGCGTAGAGCTCTCTTTTGCTAGGTGTTGGGTGCTCATTTGTGTGGCCATTAACGTGAGGTTTTGCTGAGGAAGACTGGCCATCAGGAAAATACCCGCATACAACGATTTCAGCAGGCAATGTGTTTTCCGTGTCAGTCCTGTGTGACTGCACTCTAAGCGCATGAGTGAAGTCTGCTCTGTAGAGATATCTTTTGCTGAGTGTCGGGAGCTCATTTGTGAGGCCATTAACGTGAGGTTTTGCTGAGGAAGCCTGGCTGTCAGGAAAATACCCGCATACAACAAATTCAGCTCGCAATGTGGTTTCCGAGTCTTATAAATTCTCTTGTTTGTTGTTATGTGCTGTGTTCTGGGTGGTGTGAGTGCTGCCTTTAGGCTTTCTGCGTGTGACATACTGGGTAGATGTGGCGTGGGCTGTGTCATTTCAGCATTGTGTGTAATGATGGGTTCGCCTTGTGTTGGGTGTGTTGTGTGCATGTGTATGTTGTGTGTGGGTGTGTTTTCGTTCGTGCTGTGTGCGCGTGGGAATGCATGTGTTCTCTATGATTAGATTGTGGTTGTGTGTGTTGTGTGCAGTGTGCTATGTGTGTTCACGCGTTTCGTCAGTTTTGTGTGCATTTGTATGTGTTGTGTCAGTTTTGTGTGTGTGGTTGTGTTTTGTGTGTTGTGTGAGAGAGGCTGTGTGTGTGTTTGGCTGTTTGAGTTATGCACATGATGTAAGATGTGTTGACTGTGTGTGGCTGTGCTTGTTTTGTACATCTCTTGCATACAGTATGTGGTCTGTGCAATGGTTTTCGTGTGCATTGTGAGCAGTACTTATGTGCCTTCAAGGGTGTGGTGTGTTTATTGTGTCTGTTGTGTTGCGTGTTTCTGTGTTGCGTGTGTGTAGTGCGTTGTGCTCCTGTGTGAGGATGTATGTGTGGTGTGTCTGTGCGTGATTGTGTGTGCAGTGGGTAGTGTGTGAAATGTGTGCTACTTGTCTTTGTTGGTTATATGTGTTTTGCCTATGGATTTGGGAGTGTTGTGTGTGTTATGAGTTGTGATACTTTCTGTGCCGGATGCTTGTGTGTGTCGTGTGATGTGTGGTTCTGTGAGTTGTGTTTGTGTTGTGTGTATTCTACTCTGTGTGTTCTGTGGTCTGTGTGTTTTGCTTGTTGAGTGAGACACTGTGTGTTAGGACTGATATCTTTGTGTATATGTTGTGTGTTTGGCATTGTGCATTCTGTGAGGCTGTGTGTGCTGTCTGTTTTATGTGTGTTTGGAGTGATGTGTGTAGTGTGTGAAATGTGTGTTGCATAATTTTTGTGTTCTTTCTGTTGTCGACGGTGTGTGTTTTGCATGTTGGTTTCTATGTTCGCGGTTGTGTTTGACAGGTTGTGTGTGTGGCTGGCTCTTTGAGTAAGGAGTGTAATTTGTGATGTGTGTACTGTGTGTGGTCAAGCTTGGTCAGTGTGCCTCACTGGGTGTGTTGTGTTCACTCTGAGAACCGTGGTTCATGTGTATGGTGGGCAGTTATGTTCTCGGTGTGATGTGCTGTGTGTTGAGGGACTTCTGCATTCAAGTGCACAGAAGACAGCCTCTCGTTGTTGGCGGTTTTCTCCACAGGTTTGTAATACTCCAGGAGGGCCTTGTTTCCTGAGGGCGCAGAGAGCCACCTCATCTCTTCACTAGCAAGGCCCTGAAGACGCCTTTGTTGTAAAGTGTCAGAAACTGCTGCAGGAGAGCCTCATGACAAACTCTGCCGCAGAAACAATCCACCATGCACTGAGGAGACACTCCATGAGGGAATACGAGGCTGCTTTCATTTTGCACGCAATTTGCTCCTATGTGATAAGGAAAACAGCAAACATTGCAGTAGAACGCGGTCTTCTCTGTAAGCCCTCTATCTCAAAGATGTGGGTGGGCTGCGAATAGGCCTTTGCTCTAGCGACACTGGAAGTTGCAGAAGATGATGCATTGTAGTGACAGCAGTGGAGGCAAGTCAGCTTTGGATTCAGCTTATGTGACTGAAAGAAAGCACTGCAGGATGGCCCACTCAAGGAATCATTGAAGCCCTGGCAGTGGAGGCTGAAACAGGGCTTTCAATGTGCTTTCAACCATGTCTGTGTGGCCATGAACGTGAGGCTTTGCTGAGGAAGCCTGGCCATCAGGAAAATACCCGCATACAACGAATTGAACTTGCAATGTGGTTTCCGTGTCTGTCCTGTGTGCCTGCACTCTAAGCACCTGAAAGAGGATTTCTGTGTAGAGCTCTCTTTTGCTGAGTGTCGTGTGCTCATTTAGGTGAACATTAACGTGAGGCTTTGTTGACGAAGCCTGGCCATCAGGAAAATGCCCGCATACAACGAATTCAGCTCGCATTGTGGTTTCTGTGTCTGTAATGTGTGCCTGCTCTCTAAGCGCCGGAAAGAGGATTTCTGTGTACAGCTCTCTTTTGCTGAGTGTCGTGTGCTCATTTAGGTGAACATTAACGTGAGGCTTTGTTGACGAAGCCTGGCCATCAGGAAAATGCCCGCATACACCGAATTCAGCTCGCAATGTGGTTTCCGTGTCTGGAATGTGTGCCCGCTCTCTAAGCGCCTGAAAGAGGTCTGCTGCGTAGAGCTCTCTTTTGCTAGGTGTTGGGTGCTCATTTGTGTGGCCATTAACGTGAGGTTTTGCTGAGGAAGACTGGCCATCAGGAAAATACCCGCATACAACGATTTCAGCAGGCAATGTGTTTTCCGTGTCAGTCCTGTGTGACTGCACTCTAAGCGCATGAGTGAAGTCTGCTCTGTAGAGATATCTTTTGCTGAGTGTCGGGAGCTCATTTGTGAGGCCATTAACGTGAGGTTTTGCTGAGGAAGCCTGGCTGTCAGGAAAATACCCGCATACAACAAATTCAGCTCGCAATGTGGTTTCCGTGTCTTATAAATTCTCTTGTTTGTTGTTATGTGCTGTGTTCTGGGTGGTGTGAGTGCTGCCTTTAGGCTTTCTGCGTGTGACATACTGGGTAGATGTGGCGTGGGCTGTGTCATTTCAGCATTGTGTGTAATGATGGGTTCGCCTTGTGTTGGGTGTGTTGTGTGCATGTGTATGTTGTGTGTGGGTGTGTTTTCGTTCGTGCTGTGTGCGCGTGGGGATGCATGTGTTCTCTATGATTAGATTGTGGTTGTGCGTGTTGTGTGCAGTGTGCTATGTGTGTTGCACGCGTTTCGTCAGTTTTGTGTGCATTTGTATGTGTTGTGTCAGTTTTGTGTGTGTGGTTGTGTTTTGTGTGTTGTGTGAGAGAGGCTGTGTGTGTGTTTGGCTGTTTGAGTTATGCACATGATGTAAGATGTGTTGACTGTGTGTGGCTGTGCTTGTTTTGTACATCTCTTGCATACAGTATGTGGTCTGTGCAATGGTTTTCGTGTGCATTGTGAGCAGTACTTATGTGCCTTCAAGGGTGTGGTGTGTTTATTGTGTCTGTTGTGTTGCGTGTTTCTGTGTTGCGTGTGTGTAGTGCGTTGTGCTCCTGTGTGAGGATGTATGTGTGGTGTGTCTGTGCGTGATTGTGTGTGCAGTGGGTAGTGTGTGAAATGTGTGCTACTTGTCTTTGTTGGTTATATGTGTTTTGCCTATGGATTTGGGAGTGTTGTGTGTGTTATGAGTTGTGATACTTTCTGTGCCGGATGCTTGTGTGTGTCGTGTGATGTGTGGTTCTGTGAGTTGTGTTTGTGTTGTGTGTATTCTACTCTGTGTGTTCTGTGGTCTGTGTGTTTTGCTTGTTGAGTGAGACACTGTGTGTTAGGACTGATATCTTTGTGTATATGTTGTGTGTTTGGCATTGTGCATTCTGTGAGGCTGTGTGTGCTGTCTGTTTTATGTGTGTTTGGAGTGATGTGTGTAGTGTGTGAAATGTGTGTTGCATAATTTTTGTGTTCTTTCTGTTGTCGGCGGTGTGTGTTTTGCATGTTGGTTTCTATGTTCGCGGTTGTGTTTGACAGGTTGTGTGTGTGGCTGGCTCTTTGAGTAAGGAGTGTAATTTGTGATGTGTGTACTGTGTGTGGTCAAGCTTGGTCAGTGTGCCTCACTGGGTGTGTTGTGTTCACTCTGAGAACCGTGGTTCATGTGTATGGTGGGCAGTTATGTTCTCGGTGTGATGTGCTGTGTATTGAGGGACTTCTGCATTCAAGTGCACAGAAGACAGCCTCTCGTTGTTGGCGGTTTTCTCCACAGGTTTGTAATACTCCAGGAGGGCCTTGTTTCCTGAGGGCGCAGAGAGCCACCTCATCTCTTCACTAGCAAGGCCCTGAAGACGCCTTTGTTGTAAAGTGTCAGAAACTGCTGCAGGAGAGCCTCATGACAAACTCTGCCGCAGAAACAATCCACCATGCACTGAGGAGACACTCCATGAGGGAATACGAGGCTGCTTTCATTTTGCACGCAATTTGCTCCTATGTGATAAGGAAAACAGCAAACATTGCAGTAGAACGCGGTCTTCTCTGTAAGCCCTCTATCTCAAAGATGTGGGTGGGCTGCGAATAGGCCTTTGCTCTAGCGACACTGGAAGTTGCAGAAGATGATGCATTGTAGTGACAGCAGTGGAGGCAAGTCAGCTTTGGATTCAGCTTATGTGACTGAAAGAAAGCACTGCAGGATGGCCCACTCAAGGAATCATTGAAGCCCTGGCAGTGGAGGCTGAAACAGGGCTTTCAATGTGCTTTCAACCATGTCTGTGTGGCCATGAACGTGAGGCTTTGCTGAGGAAGCCTGGCCATCAGGAAAATACCCGCATACAACGAATTGAACTTGCAATGTGGTTTCCGTGTCTGTCCTGTGTGCCTGCACTCTAAGCACCTGAAAGAGGATTTCTGTGTAGAGCTCTCTTTTGCTGAGTGTCGTGTGCTCATTTAGGTGAACATTAACGTGAGGCTTTGTTGACGAAGCCTGGCCATCAGGAAAATGCCCGCATACAACGAATTCAGCTCGCATTGTGGTTTCTGTGTCTGTAATGTGTGCCTGCTCTCTAAGCGCCGGAAAGAGGATTTCTGTGTACAGCTCTCTTTTGCTGAGTGTCGTGTGCTCATTTAGGTGAACATTAACGTGAGGCTTTGTTGACGAAGCCTGGCCATCAGGAAAATGCCCGCATACACCGAATTCAGCTCGCAATGTGGTTTCCGTGTCTGGAATGTGTGCCCGCTCTCTAAGCGCCTGAAAGAGGTCTGCTGCGTAGAGCTCTCTTTTGCTAGGTGTTGGGTGCTCATTTGTGTGGCCATTAACGTGAGGTTTTGCTGAGGAAGACTGGCCATCAGGAAAATACCCGCATACAACGATTTCAGCAGGCAATGTGTTTTCCGTGTCAGTCCTGTGTGACTGCACTCTAAGAGCATGAGTGAAGTCTGCTCTGTAGAGATATCTTTTGCTGAGTGTCGGGAGCTCATTTGTGAGGCCATTAACGTGAGGTTTTGCTGAGGAAGCCTGGCTGTCAGGAAAATACCCGCATACAACAAATTCAGCTCGCAATGTGGTTTCCGTGTCTTATAAATTCTCTTGTTTGTTGTTATGTGCTGTGTTCTGGGTGGTGTGAGTGCTGCCTTTAGGCTTTCTGCGTGTGACATACTGGGTAGATGTGGCGTGGGCTGTGTCATTTCAGCATTGTGTGTAATGATGGGTTCGCCTTGTGTTGGGTGTGTTGTGTGCATGTGTATGTTGTGTGTGGGTGTGTTTTCGTTCGTGCTGTGTGCGCGTGGGGATGCATGTGTTCTCTATGATTAGATTGTGGTTGTGCGTGTTGTGTGCAGTGTGCTATGTGTGTTGCACGCGTTTCGTCAGTTTTGTGTGCATTTGTATGTGTTGTGTCAGTTTTGTGTGTGTGGTTGTGTTTTGTGTGTTGTGTGAGAGAGGCTGTGTGTGTGTTTGGCTGTTTGAGTTATGCACATGATGTAAGATGTGTTGACTGTGTGTGGCTGTGCTTGTTTTGTACATCTCTTGCATACAGTATGTGGTCTGTGCAATGGTTTTCGTGTGCATTGTGAGCAGTACTTATGTGCCTTCAAGGGTGTGGTGTGTTTATTGTGTCTGTTGTGTTGCGTGTTTCTGTGTTGCGTGTGTGTAGTGCGTTGTGCTCCTGTGTGAGGATGTATGTGTGGTGTGTCTGTGCGTGATTGTGTGTGCAGTGGGTAGTGTGTGAAATGTGTGCTACTTGTCTTTGTTGGTTATATGTGTTTTGCCGATGGATTTGGGAGTGTTGTGTGTGTTATGAGTTGTGATACTTTCTGTGCGGGATGCTTGTGTGTGTCGTGTGATGTGTGGTTCTGTGAGTTGTGTTTGTGTTGTGTGTATTCTACTCTGTGTGTTCTGTGGTCTGTGTGTTTTGCTTGTTGAGTGAGACACTGTGTGTTAGGACTGATATTGTGTATATGTTGTGTGTTTGGCATTGTGCATTCTGTGAGGCTGTGTGTGCTGTCTGTTTTATGTGTGTTTGGAGTGATGTGTGTAGTGTGTGAAATGTGTGTTGCATAATTTTTGTGTTCTTTCTGTTGTCGACGGTGTGTGTTTTGCATGTTGGTTTCTATGTTCGCGGTTGTGTTTGACAGGTTGTGTGTGTGGCTGGCTCTTTGAGTAAGGAGTGTAATTTGTGATGTGTGTACTGTGTGTGGTCAAGCTTGGTCAGTGTGCCTCACTGGGTGTGTTGTGTTCACTCTGAGAACCGTGGTTCATGTGTATGGTGGGCAGTTATGTTCTCGGTGTGATGTGCTGTGTGTTGAGGGACTTCTGCATTCAAGTGCACAGAAGACAGCCTCTCGTTGTTGGCGGTTTTCTCCACAGGTTTGTAATACTCCAGGAGGGCCTTGTTTCCTGAGGGCGCAGAGAGCCACCTCATCTCTTCACTAGCAAGGCCCTGAAGACGCCTTTGTTGTAAAGTGTCAGAAACTGCTGCAGGAGAGCCTCATGACAAACTCTGCCGCAGAAACAATCCACCATGCACTGAGGAGACACTCCATGAGGGAATACGAGGCTGCTTTCATTTTGCACGCAATTTGCTCCTATGTGATAAGGAAAACAGCAAACATTGCAGTAGAACGCGGTCTTCTCTGTAAGCCCTCTATCTCAAAGATGTGGGTGGGCTGCGAATAGGCCTTTGCTCTAGCGACACTGGAAGTTGCAGAAGATGATGCATTGTAGTGACAGCAGTGGAGGCAAGTCAGCTTTGGATTCAGCTTATGTGACTGAAAGAAAGCACTGCAGGATGGCCCACTCAAGGAATCATTGAAGCCCTGGCAGTGGAGGCTGAAACAGGGCTTTCAATGTGCTTTCAACCATGTCTGTGTGGCCATGAACGTGAGGCTTTGCTGAGGAAGCCTGGCCATCAGGAAAATACCCGCATACAACGAATTGAACTTGCAATGTGGTTTCCGTGTCTGTCCTGTGTGCCTGCACTCTAAGCACCTGAAAGAGGATTTCTGTGTAGAGCTCTCTTTTGCTGAGTGTCGTGTGCTCATTTAGGTGAACATTAACGTGAGGCTTTGTTGACGAAGCCTGGCCATCAGGAAAATGCCCGCATACAACGAATTCAGCTCGCATTGTGGTTTCTGTGTCTGTAATGTGTGCCTGCTCTCTAAGCGCCGGAAAGAGGATTTCTGTGTACAGCTCTCTTTTGCTGAGTGTCGTGTGCTCATTTAGGTGAACATTAACGTGAGGCTTTGTTGACGAAGCCTGGCCATCAGGAAAATGCCCGCATACACCGAATTCAGCTCGCAATGTGGTTTCCGTGTCTGGAATGTGTGCCCGCTCTCTAAGCGCCTGAAAGAGGTCTGCTGCGTAGAGCTCTCTTTTGCTAGGTGTTGGGTGCTCATTTGTGTGGCCATTAACGTGAGGTTTTGCTGAGGAAGACTGGCCATCAGGAAAATACCCGCATACAACGATTTCAGCAGGCAATGTGTTTTCCGTGTCAGTCCTGTGTGACTGCACTCTAAGCGCATGAGTGAAGTCTGCTCTGTAGAGATATCTTTTGCTGAGTGTCGGGAGCTCATTTGTGAGGCCATTAACGTGAGGTTTTGCTGAGGAAGCCTGGCTGTCAGGAAAATACCCGCATACAACAAATTCAGCTCGCAATGTGGTTTCCGAGTCTTATAAATTCTCTTGTTTGTTGTTATGTGCTGTGTTCTGGGTGGTGTGAGTGCTGCCTTTAGGCTTTCTGCGTGTGACATACTGGGTAGATGTGGCGTGGGCTGTGTCATTTCAGCATTGTGTGTAATGATGGGTTCGCCTTGTGTTGGGTGTGTTGTGTGCATGTGTATGTTGTGTGTGGGTGTGTTTTCGTTCGTGCTGTGTGCGCGTGGGGATGCATGTGTTCTCTATGATTAGATTGTGGTTGTGCGTGTTGTGTGCAGTGTGCTATGTGTGTTGCACGCGTTTCGTCAGTTTTGTGTGCATTTGTATGTGTTGTGTCAGTTTTGTGTGTGTGGTTGTGTTTTGTGTGTTGTGTGAGAGAGGCTGTGTGTGTGTTTGGCTGTTTGAGTTATGCACATGATGTAAGATGTGTTGACTGTGTGTGGCTGTGCTTGTTTTGTACATCTCTTGCATACAGTATGTGGTCTGTGCAATGGTTTTCGTGTGCATTGTGAGCAGTACTTATGTGCCTTCAAGGGTGTGGTGTGTTTATTGTGTCTGTTGTGTTGCGTGTTTCTGTGTTGCGTGTGTGTAGTGCGTTGTGCTCCTGTGTGAGGATGTATGTGTGGTGTGTCTGTGCGTGATTGTGTGTGCAGTGGGTAGTGTGTGAAATGTGTGCTACTTGTCTTTGTTGGTTATATGTGTTTTGCCTATGGATTTGGGAGTGTTGTGTGTGTTATGAGTTGTGATACTTTCTGTGCCGGATGCTTGTGTGTGTCGTGTGATGTGTGGTTCTGTGAGTTGTGTTTGTGTTGTGTGTATTCTACTCTGTGTGTTCTGTGGTCTGTGTGTTTTGCTTGTTGAGTGAGACACTGTGTGTTAGGACTGATATCTTTGTGTATATGTTGTGTGTTTGGCATTGTGCATTCTGTGAGGCTGTGTGTGCTGTCTGTTTTATGTGTGTTTGGAGTGATGTGTGTAGTGTGTGAAATGTGTGTTGCATAATTTTTGTGTTTTTTTTGTTGTCGACGGTGTGTGTTTTGCATGTTGGTTTCTATGTTCGCGGTTGTGTTTGACAGGTTGTGTGTGTGGCTGGCTCTTTGAGTAAGGAGTGTAATTTGTGATGTGTGTACTGTGTGTGGTCAAGCTTGGTCAGTGTGCCTCACTGGGTGTGTTGTGTTCACTCTGAGAACCGTGGTTCATGTGTATGGTGGGCAGTTATGTTCTCGGTGTGATGTGCTGTGTGTTGAGGGACTTCTGCATTCAAGTGCACAGAAGACAGCCTCTCGTTGTTGGCGGTTTTCTCCACAGGTTTGTAATACTCCAGGAGGGCCTTGTTTCCTGAGGGCGCAGAGAGCCACCTCATCTCTTCACTAGCAAGGCCCTGAAGACGCCTTTGTTGTAAAGTGTCAGAAACTGCTGCAGGAGAGCCTCATGACAAACTCTGCCACAGAAACAATCCACCGTGCACTGAGGAGACATGCCATGAGGGAATACGAGGCTTCTTTCATTTTGCACGCAATTTGCTCCTATTTGATAAGGAAAACAGCAAACATTGCAGTAGAACGCGGTCTTCTCTGTATGCCCTCTATCTCAAAGATGTGGGTGGGCTGCGAATAGGCCTTTGCTCTAGCGACACTGGAAGTTGCAGAAGATGATGCATTGTAGTGACAGCAGTGGAGGCAAGTCAGCTTTGGATTCAGCTTATGTGACTGAAAGAAAGCACTGCAGGATGGCCCACTCAAGGAATCATTGAAGCCCTGGCAGTGGAGGCTGAAACAGAGCTTTCAATGTGCTTTCAACCATGTCTGTGTGGCCATGAACGTGAGGCTTTGCTGAGGAAGCCTGGCCGTCTGGCACTATGCCCGCATACAACGAATTGAACTTGCAATGTGGTTTCCATGTCTGTCCTGTGTGCCTGCACTCTAAGCACCTGGAAGAGGTTTTGCCCTGCAGAGCTCTCTTTAGCTGAGTGTTGTGTGCTCATTTGGGTGACCATTAACGTGAGGCTTTGTTGAGGAAGCCTGGCCATCAGGAAAATGCCCGCATACAACGAATTCAGCTCGCAATGTGGTTTCCGTGTCTGTAATGTGTGCCTGCTCTCTAAGCGCCTGAAAGTGGTCTGCCGTGTGGAGCTCTCCTTTGCTGAGTGTCGGGTGATCATTTGTGTTGCCATTAACGTGAAGTGTTACTGAGGAAGACTGGTCATCAGGAAAATACCCGCATACAAAGAATTTAGCTCGCAATGTAGTTACCGTGTCTGTCCTGTGTGACTGCACTCTAAGTGCATGAGTGAAGTCTGCTCGGTGTAGATGTCTTTTGCTGAGAGCCGGGTGCTCATTTGTGTGGCCAGAAACGTGAGGCCTTGCTGAGGAAGCCTGGCCGTCAGGAAAATAACCACATACACCGAATTCAGCTCGCAATGTGGTTTCAGTGTCTGTCCTGTGTGACTGCACTCTAAGTGCATGAGTCAAGTCTGCTCTGTAGAGATGTCTTTTGCTCAGTGTCGGGTGCTCATTTTTGTGGCCATTCACGTGAGGTTTTGCTGAGGAATCCTGGCCATCAGGAAAATACCCGCATACAACGAATTGAACTTGCAATGTGGTTTCCGTGTCTGTCCTGTGTGCCTGCACTCTAAGCACCTGAAAGAGGATTTCTGTGTAGAGCTCTCTTTTGCTGAGTGTCGTGTGCTCATTTCGGTGAACATTAACGTGAGGCTTTGTTGACGAAGCCTGGCCATCAGGAAAATGCCCGCATACAACGAATTCAGCTCGCATTGTGGTTTCTGTGTCTGTAATGTGTGCCTGCTCTCTAAGCGCCGGAAAGAGGATTTCTGTGTACAGCTCTCTTTTGCTGTGTGTCGTGTGCTCGTTTAGGTGAACATTAACGTGAGGCTTTGTTGACGAAGCCTGGCCATCAGGAAAATGCCCGCATACACCGAATTCAGCTCGCAATGTGGTTTCCGTGTCTGGAATGTGTGCCCGCTCTCTAAGCGCCTGAAAGAGGTCTGCTGCGTAGAGCTCTCTTTTGCTAGGTGTTGGGTGCTCATTTGTGTGGCCATTAACGTGAGGTTTTGCTGAGGAAGACTGGCCATCAGGAAAATACCCGCATACAACGATTTCAGCAGGCAATGTGTTTTCCGTGTCAGTCCTGTGTGACTGCACTCTAAGCGCATGAGTGAAGTCTGCTCTGTAGAGATATCTTTTGCTGAGTGTCGGGAGCTCATTTGTGAGGCCATTAACGTGAGGTTTTGCTGAGGAAGCCGGCTGTCAGGAAAATACCCGCATACAACAAATTCAGCTCGCAATGTGGTTTCCGAGTCTTATAAATTCTCTTGTTTGTTGTTATGTGCTGTGTTCTGGGTGGTGTGAGTGCTGCCTTTAGGCTTTCTGCGTGTGACATACTGGGTAGATGTTGCGTGGGCTGTGTCATTTCAGCATTGTGTGTAATGATGGGTTCGCCTTGTGTTGGGTGTGTTGTGTGCATGTGTATGTTGTGTGTGGGTGTGTTTTCGTTCGTGCTGTGTGCGCGTGGGGATGCATGTGTTCTCTATGATTAGATTGTGGTGCGTGTTGTGTGCAGTGTGCTATGTGTGTTGCACGCGTTTCGTCAGTTTTGTGTGCATTTGTATGTGTTGTGTCAGTTTTGTGTGTGTGGTTGTGTTTTGTGTGTTGTGTGAGAGAGGCTGTGTGTGTGTTTGGCTGTTGGAGTTATGCACATGATGTAAGATGTGTTGACTGTGTGTGGCTGTGCTTGTTTTGTACATCTCTTGCATACAGTATGTGGTCTGTGCAATGGTTTTCGTGTGCATTGTGAGCAGTACTTATGTGCCTTCAAGGGTGTGGTGTGTTTATTGTGTCTGTTGTGTTGCGTGTTTCTGTGTTGCGTGTGTGTAGCGCGTTGTGCTCCTGTGTGAGGATGTATGTGTGGTGTGTCTGTGCGTGATTGTGTGTGCAGTGGGTAGTGTGTGAAATGTGTGCTACTTGTCTTTGTTGGTTATATGTGTTTTGCCTATGGATTTGGGAGTGTTGTGTGTGTTATGAGTTGTGATACTTTCTGTGCGGGATGCTTGTGTGTGTCGTGTGATGTGTGGTTCTGTGAGTTGTGTTTGTGTTGTGTGTATTCTACTCTGTGTGTTCTGTGGTCTGTGTGTTTTGCTTGTTGAGTGAGACACTGTGTGTTAGGACTGATATCTTTGTGTATATGTTGTGTGTTTGGCATTGTGCATTCTGTGAGGCTGTGTGTGCTGTCTGTTTTATGTGTGTTTGGAGTGATGTGTGTAGTGTGTGAAATGTGTGTTGCATAATTTTTGTGTTCTTTCTGTTGTCGACGGTGTGTGTTTTGCATGTTGGTTTCTATGTTCGCGGTTGTGTTTGACAGGTTGTGTGTGTGGCTGGCTCTTTGAGTAAGGAGTGTAATTTGTGATGTGTGTACTGTGTGTGGTCAAGCTTGGTCAGTGTGCCTCACTGGGTGTGTTGTGTTCACTCTGAGAACCGTGGTTCATGTTTATGGTGGGCAGTTATGTTCTCGGTGTGATGTGCTGTGTGTTGAGGGACTTCTGCATTCAAGTGCACAGAAGACAGCCTCTCGTTGTTGGCGGTTTTCTCCACAGGTTTGTAATACTCCAGGAGGGCCGTTTCCTGAGGGCGCAGAGAGCCACCTCATCTCTTTACTAGCAAGGCCCTGAAGACGCCTTTGTTGTAAAGTGTCAGAAACTGCTGCAGGAGAGCCTCATGACAAACTCTGCCGCAGAAACAATCCACCATGCACTGAGGAGACACTCCGTGAGGGAATACGAGGCTGCTTTCATTTTGCACGCAATTTGCTCCTATGTGATAAGGAAAACAGCAAACATTGCAGTAGAACCCGGTCTTCTCTGTAAGCCCTCTATCTCAAAGATGTGGGTGGGCTGCGAATAGGCCTTTGCTCTAGCGACACTGGAAGTTGCAGAAGATGATGCATTGTAGTGACAGCAGTGGAGGCAAGTCAGCTTTGGATTCAGCTTATGTGACTGAAAGAAAGCACTGCAGGATGGCCCACTCAAGGAATCATTGAAGCCCTGGCAGTGGAGGCTGAAACAGGGCTTTCAATGTGCTTTCAACCATGTCTGTGTGGCCATGAACGTCAGGCTTTGCTGAGGAAGCCTGGCCATCAGGAAAATACCCGCATACAACGAATTGAACTTGCAATGTGGTTTCCGTGTCTGTCCTGTGTGCCTGCACTCTAAGCACCTGAAAGAGGATTTCTGTGTAGAGCTCTCTTTTGCTGAGTGTCGTGTGCTCATTTAGGTGAACATTAACGTGAGGCTTTGTTGACGAAGCCTGGCCATCAGGAAAATGCCCGCATACAACGAATTCAGCTCGCATTGTGGTTTCTGTGTCTGTAATGTGTGCCTGCTCTCTAAGCGCCGGAAAGAGGATTTCTGTGTACAGCTCTCTTTTGCTGAGTGTCGTGTGCTCATTTAGGTGAACATTAACGTGAGGCTTTGTTGACGAAGCCTGGCCATCAGGAAAATGCCCGCATACACCGAATTCAGCTCGCAATGTGGTTTCCGTGTCTGGAATGTGTGCCCGCTCTCTAAGCGCCTGAAAGAGGTCTGCTGCGTAGAGCTCTCTTTTGCTAGGTGTTGGGTGCTCATTTGTGTGGCCATTAACGTGAGGTTTTGCTGAGGAAGACTGGCCATCAGGAAAATACCCGCATACAACGATTTCAGCAGGCAATGTGTTTTCCGTGTCAGTCCTGTGTGACTGCACTCTAAGCGCATGAGTGAAGTCTGCTCTGTAGAGATATCTTTTGCTGAGTGTCGGGAGCTCATTTGTGAGGCCATTAACGTGAGGTTTTGCTGAGGAAGCCTGGCTGTCAGGAAAATACCCGCATACAACAAATTCAGCTCGCAATGTGGTTTCCGAGTCTTATAAATTCTCTTGTTTGTTGTTATGTGCTGTGTTCTGGGTGGTGTGAGTGCTGCCTTTAGGCTTTCTGCGTGTGACATACTGGGTAGATGTGGCGTGGGCTGTGTCATTTCAGCATTGTGTGTAATGATGGGTTCGCCTTGTGTTGGGTGTGTTGTGTGCATGTGTATGTTGTGTGTGGGTGTGTTTTCGTTCGTGCTGTGTGCGCGTGGGGATGCATGTGTTCTCTATGATTAGATTGTGGTTGTGCGTGTTGTGTGCAGTGTGCTATGTGTGTTGCACGCGTTTCGTCAGTTTTGTGTGCATTTGTATGTGTTGTGTCAGTTTTGTGTGTGTGGTTGTGTTTTGTGTGTTGTGTGAGAGAGGCTGTGTGTGTGTTTGGCTGTTTGAGTTATGCACATGATGTAAGATGCGTTGACTGTGTGTGGCTGTGCTTGTTTTGTACATCTCTTGCATACAGTATGTGGTCTGTGCAATGGTTTTCGTGTGCATTGTGAGCAGTACTTATGTGCCTTCAAGGGTGTGGTGTGTTTATTGTGTCTGTTGTGTTGCGTGTTTCTGTGTTGCGTGTGTGTAGTGCGTTGTGCTCCTGTGTGAGGATGTATGTGTGGTGTGTCTGTGCGTGATTGTGTGTGCAGTGGGTAGTGTGTGAAATGTGTGCTACTTGTCTTTGTTGGTTATATGTGTTTTGCCTATGGATTTGGGAGTGTTGTGTGTGTTATGAGTTGTGATACTTTCTGTGCCGGATGCTTGTGTGTGTCGTGTGATGTGTGGTTCTGTGAGTTGTGTTTGTGTTGTGTGTATTCTACTCTGTGTGTTCTGTGGTCTGTGTGTTTTGCTTGTTGAGTGAGACACTGTGTGTTAGGACTGATATCTTTGTGTATATGTTGTGTGTTTGGCATTGTGCATTCTGTGAGGCTGTGTGTGCTGTCTGTTTTATGTGTGTTTGGAGTGATGTGTGTAGTGTGTGAAATGTGTGTTGCATAATTTTTGTGTTCTTTCTGTTGTCGACGGTGTGTGTTTTGCATGTTGGTTTCTATGTTCGCGGTTGTGTTTGACAGGTTGTGTGTGTGGCTGGCTCTTTGAGTAAGGAGTGTAATTTGTGATGTGTGTACTGTGTGTGGTCAAGCTTGGTCAGTGTGCCTCACTGGGTGTGTTGTGTTCACTCTGAGAACCGTGGTTCATGTGTATGGTGGGCAGTTATGTTCTCGGTGTGATGTGCTGTGTGTTGAGGGACTTCTGCATTCAAGTGCACAGAAGACAGCCTCTCGTTGTTGGCGGTTTTCTCCACAGGTTTGTAATACTCCAGGAGGGCCTTGTTTCCTGAGGGCGCAGAGAGCCACCTCATCTCTTCACTAGCAAGGCCCTGAAGACGCCTTTGTTGTAAAGTGTCAGAAACTGCTGCAGGAGAGCCTCATGACAAACTCTGCCACAGAAACAATCCACCGTGCACTGAGGAGACATGCCATGAGGGAATACGAGGCTGCTTTCATTTTGCACGCAATTTGCTCCTATTTGATAAGGAAAACAGCAAACATTGCAGTAGAACGCGGTCTTCTCTGTAAGCCCTCTATCTCAAAGATGTGGGTGGGCTGCGAATAGGCCTTTGCTCTAGCGACACTGGAAGTTGCAGAAGATGATGCATTGTAGTGACAGCAGTGGAGGCAAGTCAGCTTTGGATTCAGCTTATGTGACTGAAAGAAAGCACTGCAGGATGGCCCACTCAAGGAATCATTGAAGCCCTGGCAGTGGAGGCTGAAACAGAGCTTTCAATGTGCTTTTAACCATGTCTGTGTGGCCATGAACGTGAGGCTTTGCTGAGGAAGCCTGGCCGTCTGGCACTATGCCCGCATACAACGAATTGAACTTGCAATGTGGTTTCCGTGTCTGTCCTGTGTGCCTGCACTCTAAGCACCTGGAAGAGGTTTTGCCCTGCAGAGCTCTCTTTAGCTGAGTGTTGTGTGCTCATTTGGGTGACCATTAACGTGAGGCTTTGTTGAGGAAGCCTGGCCATCAGGAAAATGCCCGCATACAACGAATTCAGCTCGCAATGTGGTTTCCGTGTCTGTAATGTGTGCCTGCTCTCTAAGCGCCTGAAAGTGGTCTGCCGTGTGGAGCTCTCCTTTGCTGAGTGTCGGGTGCTCCTTTGTGTTGCCATTAACGTGAAGTGTTACTGAGGAAGTCTGGTCATCAGGAAAATACCCGCATACAAAGAATTTAGCTCGCAATGTAGTTACCGTGTCTGTCCTGTGTGACAGCACTCTAAGTGCATGAGTGAAGTCTGCTCGGTGTAGATGTCTTTTGCTGAGAGCCGGGTGCTCATTTGTGTGGCCAGAAACGTGAGGCCTTGCTGAGGAAGCCTGGCCGTCAGGAAAATAACCACATACACCGAATTCAGCTCGCAATGTGGTTTCCGTGTCTGTCCTGTGTGACTGCACTCTAAGTGCATGAGTCAAGTCTACTCTGTAGAGATGTCTTTTGCTCAGTGTCGGGTGCTCATTTTTGTGGCCATTCACGTGAGGTTTTGCTGAGGAATCCTGGCCATCAGGAAAATACCCGCATACAACGAATTGAACTTGCAATGTGGTTTCCGTGTCTGTCCTGTGTGCCTGCACTCTAAGCACCTGAAAGAGGATTTCTGTGTAGAGCTCTCTTTTGCTGAGTGTCGTGTGCTCATTTCGGTGAACATTAACGTGAGGCTTTGTTGACGAAGCCTGGCCATCAGGAAAATGCCCGCATACAACGAATTCAGCTCGCATTGTGGTTTCTGTGTCTGTAATGTGTGCCTGCTCTCTAAGCGCCGGAAAGAGGATTTCTGTGTACAGCTCTCTTTTGCTGTGTGTCGTGTGCTCGTTTAGGTGAACATTAACGTGAGGCTTTGTTGACGAAGCCTGGCCATCAGGAAAATGCCCGCATACACCGAATTCAGCTCGCAATGTGGTTTCCGTGTCTGGAATGTGTGCCCGCTCTCTAAGCGCCTGAAAGAGGTCTGCTGCGTAGAGCTCTCTTTTGCTAGGTGTTGGGTGCTCATTTGTGTGGCCATTAACGTGAGGTTTTGCTGAGGAAGACTGGCCATCAGGAAAATACCCGCATACAACGATTTCAGCAGGCAATGTGTTTTCCGTGTCAGTCCTGTGTGACTGCACTCTAAGCGCATGAGTGAAGTCTGCTCTGTAGAGATATCTTTTGCTGAGTGTCGGGAGCTCATTTGTGAGGCCATTAACGTGAGGTTTTGCTGAGGAAGCCGGCTGTCAGGAAAATACCCGCATACAACAAATTCAGCTCGCAATGTGGTTTCCGAGTCTTATAAATTCTCTTGTTTGTTGTTATGTGCTGTGTTCTGGGTGGTGTGAGTGCTGCCTTTAGGCTTTCTGCGTGTGACATACTGGGTAGATGTTGCGTGGGCTGTGTCATTTCAGCATTGTGTGTAATGATGGGTTCGCCTTGTGTTGGGTGTGTTGTGTGCATGTGTATGTTGTGTGTGGGTGTGTTTTCGTTCGTGCTGTGTGCGCGTGGGGATGCATGTGTTCTCTATGATTAGATTGTGGTGCGTGTTGTGTGCAGTGTGCTATGTGTGTTGCACGCGTTTCGTCAGTTTTGTGTGCATTTGTATGTGTTGTGTCAGTTTTGTGTGTGTGGTTGTGTTTTGTGTGTTGTGTGAGAGAGGCTGTGTGTGTGTTTGGCTGTTGGAGTTATGCACATGATGTAAGATGTGTTGACTGTGTGTGGCTGTGCTTGTTTTGTACATCTCTTGCATACAGTATGTGGTCTGTGCAATGGTTTTCGTGTGCATTGTGAGCAGTACTTATGTGCCTTCAAGGGTGTGGTGTGTTTATTGTGTCTGTTGTGTTGCGTGTTTCTGTGTTGCGTGTGTGTAGTGCGTTGTGCTCCTGTGTGAGGATGTATGTGTGGTGTGTCTGTGCGTGATTGTGTGTGCAGTGGGTAGTGTGTGAAATGTGTGCTACTTGTCTTTGTTGGTTATATGTGTTTTGCCTATGGATTTGGGAGTGTTGTGTGTGTTATGAGTTGTGATACTTTCTGTGCCGGATGCTTGTGTGTGTCGTGTGATGTGTGGTTCTGTGAGTTGTGTTTGTGTTGTGTGTATTCTACTCTGTGTGTTCTGTGGTCTGTGTGTTTTGCTTGTTGAGTGAGACACTGTGTGTTAGGACTGATATCTTTGTGTATATGTTGTGTGTTTGGCATTGTGCATTCTGTGAGGCTGTGTGTGCTGTCTGTTTTATGTGTGTTTGGAGTGATGTGTGTAGTGTGTGAAATGTGTGTTGCATAATTTTTGTGTTCTTTCTGTTGTCGACGGTGTGTGTTTTGCATGTTGGTTTCTATGTTCGCGGTTGTGTTTGACAGGTTGTGTGTGGGGCTGGCTCTTTGAGTAAGGAGTGTAATTTGTGATGTGTGTACTGTGTGTGGTCAAGCTTGGTCAGTGTGCCTCACTGGGTGTGTTGTGTTCACTCTGAGAACCGTGGTTCATGTGTATGGTGGGCAGTTATGTTCTCGGTGTGATGTGCTGTGTGTTGAGGGACTTCTGCATTCAAGTGCACAGAAGACAGCCTCTCGTTGTTGGCGGTTTTCTCCACAGGTTTGTAATACTCCAGGAGGGCCTTGTTTCCTGAGGGCGCAGAGAGCCACCTCATCTCTTCACTAGCAAGGCCCTGAAGACGCCTTTGTTGTAAAGTGTCAGAAACTGCTGCAGGAGAGCCTCATGACAAACTCTGCCACAGAAACAATCCACCGTGCACTGAGGAGACATGCCATGAGGGAATACGAGGCTGCTTTCATTTTGCACGCAATTTGCTCCTATGTGATAAGGAAAACAGCAAACATTGCAGTAGAACGCGGTCTTCTCTGTAAGCCCTCTATCTCAAAGATGTGGGTGGGCTGCGAATAGGCCTTTGCTCTAGCGACACTGGAAGTTGCAGAAGATGATGCATTGTAGTGACAGCAGTGGAGGCAAGTCAGCTTTGGATTCAGCTTATGTGACTGAAAGAAAGCACTGCAGGATGGCCCACTCAAGGAATCATTGAAGCCCTGGCAGTGGAGGCTGAAACAGGGCTTTCAATGTGCTTTCAACCATGTCTGTGTGGCCATGAACGTGAGGCTCTGCTGAGGAAGCCTGGCCATCAGGAAAATACCCGCATACAACGAATTGAACTTGCAATGTGGTTTCCGTGTCTGTCCTGTGTGCCTGCACTCTAAGCACCTGAAAGAGGATTTCTGTGTAGAGCTCTCTTTTGCTGAGTGTCGTGTGCTCATTTAGGTGCACATTAACGTGAGGCTTTGTTGACGAAGCCTGGCCATCAGGAAAATGCCCGCATACAACGAATTCAGCTCGCATTGTGGTTTCTGTGTCTGTAATGTGTGCCTGCTCTCTAAGCGCCGGAAAGAGGATTTCTGTGTACAGCTCTCTTTTGCTGAGTGTCGTGTGCTCATTTAGGTGAACATTAACGTGAGGCTTTGTTGACGAAGCCTGGCCATCAGGAAAATGCCCGCATACACCGAATTCAGCTCGCAATGTGGTTTCCGTGTCTGGAATGTGTGCCCGCTCTCTAAGCGCCTGAAAGAGGTCTGCTGCGTAGAGCTCTCTTTTGCTAGGTGTTGGGTGCTCATTTGTGTGGCCATTAACGTGAGGTTTTGCTGAGGAAGACTGGCCATCAGGAAAATACCCGCATACAACGATTTCAGCAGGCAATGTGTTTTCCGTGTCAGTCCTGTGTGACTGCACTCTAAGCGCATGAGTGAAGTCTGCTCTGTAGAGATATCTTTTGCTGAGTGTCGGGAGCTCATTTGTGAGGCCATTAACGTGAGGTTTTGCTGAGGAAGCCTGGCTGTCAGGAAAATACCCGCATACAACAAATTCAGCTCGCAATGTGGTTTCCGAGTCTTATAAATTCTCTTGTTTGTTGTTATGTGCTGTGTTCTGGGTGGTGTGAGTGCTGCCTTTAGGCTTTCTGCGTGTGACATACTGGGTAGATGTGGCGTGGGCTGTGTCATTTCAGCATTGTGTGTAATGATGGGTTCGCCTTGTGTTGGGTGTGTTGTGTGCATGTGTATGTTGTGTGTGGGTGTGTTTTCGTTCGTGCTGTGTGCGCGTGGGGATGCATGTGTTCTCTATGATTAGATTGTGGTTGTGTGTGTTGTGTGCAGTGTGCTATGTGTGTTCACGCGTTTCGTCAGTTTTGTGTGCATTTGTATGTGTTGTGTCAGTTTTGTGTGTGTGGTTGTGTTTTGTGTGTTGTGTGAGAGAGGCTGTGTGTGTGTTTGGCTGTTTGAGTTATGCACATGATGTAAGATGTGTTGACTGTGTGTGGCTGTGCTTGTTTTGTACATCTCTTGCATACAGTATGTGGTCTGTGCAATGGTTTTCGTGTGCATTGTGAGCAGTACTTATGTGCCTTCAAGGGTGTGGTGTGTTTATTGTGTCTGTTGTGTTGCGTGTTTCTGTGTTGCGTGTGTGTAGTGCGTTGTGCTCCTGTGTGAGGATGTATGTGTGGTGTGTCTGTGCGTGATTGTGTGTGCAGTGGGTAGTGTGTGAAATGTGTGCTACTTGTCTTTGTTGGTTATATGTGTTTTGCCTATGGATTTGGGAGTGTTGTGTGTGTTATGAGTTGTGATACTTTCTGTGCCGGATGCTTGTGTGTGTCGTGTGATGTGTGGTTCTGTGAGTTGTGTTTGTGTTGTGTGTATTCTACTCTGTATGTTCTGTGGTCTGTGTGTTTTGCTTGTTGAGTGAGACACTGTGTGTTAGGACTGATATCTTTGTGTATATGTTGTGTGTTTGGCATTGTGCATTCTGTGAGGCTGTGTGTGCTGTCTGTTTTATGTGTGTTTGGAGTGATGTGTGTAGTGTGTGAAATGTGTGTTGCATAATTTTTGTGTTCTTTCTGTTGTCGACGGTGTGTGTTTTGCATGTTGGTTTCTATGTTCGCGGTTGTGTTTGACAGGTTGTGTGTGTGGCTGGCTCTTTGAGTAAGGAGTGTAATTTGTGATGTGTGTACTGTGTGTGGTCAAGCTTGGTCAGTGTGCCTCACTGGGTGTGTTGTGTTCACTCTGAGAACCGTGGTTCATGTGTATGGTGGGCAGTTATGTTCTCGGTGTGATGTGCTGTGTGTTGAGGGACTTCTGCATTCAAGTGCACAGAAGACAGCCTCTCGTTGTTGGCGGTTTTCTCCACAGGTTTGTAATACTCCAGGAGGGCCTTGTTTCCTGAGGGCGCAGAGAGCCACCTCATCTCTTCACTAGCAAGGCCCTGAAGACGCCTTTGTTGTAAAGTGTCAGAAACTGCTGCAGGAGAGCCTCATGACAAACTCTGCCGCAGAAACAATCCACCATGCACTGAGGAGACACTCCATGAGGGAATACGAGGCTGCTTTCATTTTGCACGCAATTTGCTCCTATGTGATAAGGAAAACAGCAAACATTGCAGTAGAACGCGGTCTTCTCTGTAAGCCCTCTATCTCAAAGATGTGGGTGGGCTGCGAATAGGCCTTTGCTCTAGCGACACTGGAAGTTGCAGAAGATGATGCATTGTAGTGACAGCAGTGGAGGCAAGTCAGCTTTGGATTCAGCTTATGTGACTGAAAGAAAGCACTGCAGGATGGCCCACTCAAGGAATCATTGAAGCCCTGGCAGTGGAGGCTGAAACAGGGCTTTCAATGTGCTTTCAACCATGTCTGTGTGGCCATGAACGTGAGGCTCTGCTGAGGAAGCCTGGCCATCAGGAAAATACCCGCATACAACGAATTGAACTTGCAATGTGGTTTCCGTGTCTGTCCTGTGTGCCTGCACTCTAAGCACCTGAAAGAGGATTTCTGTGTAGAGCTCTCTTTTGCTGAGTGTCGTGTGCTCATTTAGGTGAACATTAACGTGAGGCTTTGTTGACGAAGCCTGGCCATCAGGAAAATGCCCGCATACAACGAATTCAGCTCGCATTGTGGTTTCTGTGTCTGTAATGTGTGCCTGCTCTCTAAGCGCCGGAAAGAGGATTTCTGTGTACAGCTCTCTTTTGCTGAGTGTCGTGTGCTCATTTAGGTGAACATTAACGTGAGGCTTTGTTGACGAAGCCTGGCCATCAGGAAAATGCCCGCATACACCGAATTCAGCTCGCAATGTGGTTTCCGTGTCTGGAATGTGTGCCCGCTCTCTAAGCGCCTGAAAGAGGTCTGCTGCGTAGAGCTCTCTTTTGCTAGGTGTTGGGTGCTCATTTGTGTGGCCATTAACGTGAGGTTTTGCTGAGGAAGACTGGCCATCAGGAAAATACCCGCATACAACGATTTCAGCAGGCAATGTGTTTTCCGTGTCAGTCCTGTGTGACTGCACTCTAAGCGCATGAGTGAAGTCTGCTCTGTAGAGATATCTTTTGCTGAGTGTCGGGAGCTCATTTGTGAGGCCATTAACGTGAGGTTTTGCTGAGGAAGCCTGGCTGTCAGGAAAATACCCGCATACAACAAATTCAGCTCGCAATGTGGTTTCCGAGTCTTATAAATTCTCTTGTTTGTTGTTATGTGCTGTGTTCTGGGTGGTGTGAGTGCTGCCTTTAGGCTTTCTGCGTGTGACATACTGGGTAGATGTGGCGTGGGCTGTGTCATTTCAGCATTGTGTGTAATGATGGGTTCGCCTTGTGTTGGGTGTGTTGTGTGCATGTGTATGTTGTGTGTGGGTGTGTTTTCGTTCGTGCTGTGTGCGCGTGGGAATGCATGTGTTCTCTATGATTAGATTGTGGTTGTGTGTGTTGTGTGCAGTGTGCTATGTGTGTTCACGCGTTTCGTCAGTTTTGTGTGCATTTGTATGTGTTGTGTCAGTTTTGTGTGTGTGGTTGTGTTTTGTGTGTTGTGTGAGAGAGGCTGTGTGTGTGTTTGGCTGTTTGAGTTATGCACATGATGTAAGATGTGTTGACTGTGTGTGGCTGTGCTTGTTTTGTACATCTCTTGCATACAGTATGTGGTCTGTGCAATGGTTTTCGTGTGCATTGTGAGCAGTACTTATGTGCCTTCAAGGGTGTGGTGTGTTTATTGTGTCTGTTGTGTTGCGTGTTTCTGTGTTGCGTGTGTGTAGTGCGTTGTGCTCCTGTGTGAGGATGTATGTGTGGTGTGTCTGTGCGTGATTGTGTGTGCAGTGGGTAGTGTGTGAAATGTGTGCTACTTGTTTTTGTTGGTTATATGTGTTTTGCCTATGGATTTGGGAGTGTTGTGTGTGTTATGAGTTGTGATATTTTCTGTTACGGATGCTTGTGTTTGACGTGTGATGTGTTGTTCTGTGAGTTGTGTTTGTGTTGTGTGTATTCTACTCTGTGTGTTCTGTGGTCTGTGTGTTTTGCTTGTTGAGTGAGACACTGTGTGTTAGGACTGATATCTTTGTGTATATGTTGTGTGTTTGGCATTGTGCATTCTGTGAGGCTGTGTGTGCTGTCTGTTTTATGTGTGTTTGGAGTGATGTGTGTAGTGTGTGAAATGTGTGTTGCATAATTTTTGTGTTCTTTCTGTTGTCGACGGTGTGTGTTTTGCATGTTGGTTTCTATGTTCGCGGTTGTGTTTGACAGGTTGTGTGTGTGGCTGGCTCTTTGAGTAAGGAGTGTAATTTGTGATGTGTGTACTGTGTGTGGTCAAGCTTGGTCAGTGTGCCTCACTGGGTGTGTTGTGTTCACTCTGAGAACCGTGGTTCATGTGTATGGTGGGCAGTTATGTTCTCGGTGTGATGTGCTGTGTGTTGAGGGACTTCTGCATTCAAGTGCACAGAAGACAGCCTCTCGTTGTTGGCGGTTTTCTCCACAGGTTTGTAATACTCCAGGAGGGCCTTGTTTCCTGAGGGCGCAGAGAGCCACCTCATCTCTTCACTAGCAAGGCCCTGAAGACGCCTTTGTTGTAAAGTGTCAGAAACTGCTGCAGGAGAGCCTCATGACAAACTCTGCCGCAGAAACAATCCACCATGCACTGAGGAGACACTCCATGAGGGAATACGAGGCTGCTTTCATTTTGCACGCAATTTGCTCCTATGTGATAAGGAAAACAGCAAACATTGCAGTAGAACGCGGTCTTCTCTGTAAGCCCTCTATCTCAAAGATGTGGGTGGGCTGCGAATAGGCCTTTGCTCTAGCGACACTGGAAGTTGCAGAAGATGATGCATTGTAGTGACAGCAGTGGAGGCAAGTCAGCTTTGGATTCAGCTTATGTGACTGAAAGAAAGCACTGCAGGATGGCCCACTCAAGGAATCATTGAAGCCCTGGCAGTGGAGGCTGAAACAGGGCTTTCAATGTGCTTTCAACCATGTCTGTGTGGCCATGAACGTGAGGCTTTGCTGAGGAAGCCTGGCCATCAGGAAAATACCCGCATACAACGAATTGAACTTGCAATGTGGTTTCCGTGTCTGTCCTGTGTGCCTGCACTCTAAGCACCTGAAAGAGGATTTCTGTGTAGAGCTCTCTTTTGCTGAGTGTCGTGTGCTCATTTAGGTGAACATTAACGTGAGGCTTTGTTGACGAAGCCTGGCCATCAGGAAAATGCCCGCATACAACGAATTCAGCTCGCATTGTGGTTTCTGTGTCTGTAATGTGTGCCTGCTCTCTAAGCGCCGGAAAGAGGATTTCTGTGTACAGCTCTCTTTTGCTGAGTGTCGTGTGCTCATTTAGGTGAACATTAACGTGAGGCTTTGTTGACGAAGCCTGGCCATCAGGAAAATGCCCGCATACACCGAATTCAGCTCGCAATGTGGTTTCCGTGTCTGGAATGTGTGCCCGCTCTCTAAGCGCCTGAAAGAGGTCTGCTGCGTAGAGCTCTCTTTTGCTAGGTGTTGGGTGCTCATTTGTGTGGCCATTAACGTGAGGTTTTGCTGAGGAAGACTGGCCATCAGGAAAATACCCGCATACAACGATTTCAGCAGGCAATGTGTTTTCCGTGTCAGTCCTGTGTGACTGCACTCTAAGCGCATGAGTGAAGTCTGCTCTGTAGAGATATCTTTTGCTGAGTGTCGGGAGCTCATTTGTGAGGCCATTAACGTGAGGTTTTGCTGAGGAAGCCTGGCTGTCAGGAAAATACCCGCATACAACAAATTCAGCTCGCAATGTGGTTTCCGAGTCTTATAAATTCTCTTGTTTGTTGTTATGTGCTGTGTTCTGGGTGGTGTGAGTGCTGCCTTTAGGCTTTCTGCGTGTGACATACTGGGTAGATGTGGCGTGGGCTGTGTCATTTCAGCATTGTGTGTAATGATGGGTTCGCCTTGTGTTGGGTGTGTTGTGTGCATGTGTATGTTGTGTGTGGGTGTGTTTTCGTTCGTGCTGTGTGCGCGTGGGGATGCATGTGTTCTCTATGATTAGATTGTGGTTGTGCGTGTTGTGTGCAGTGTGCTATGTGTGTTGCACGCGTTTCGTCAGTTTTGTGTGCATTTGTATGTGTTGTGTCAGTTTTGTGTGTGTGGTTGTGTTTTGTGTGTTGTGTGAGAGAGGCTGTGTGTGTGTTTGGCTGTTTGAGTTATGCACATGATGTAAGATGTGTTGACTGTGTGTGGCTGTGCTTGTTTTGTACATCTCTTGCATACAGTATGTGGTCTGTGCAATGGTTTTCGTGTGCATTGTGAGCAGTACTTATGTGCCTTCAAGGGTGTGGTGTGTTTATTGTGTCTGTTGTGTTGCGTGTTTCTGTGTTGCGTGTGTGTAGTGCGTTGTGCTCCTGTGTGAGGATGTATGTGTGGTGTGTCTGTGCGTGATTGTGTGTGCAGTGGGTAGTGTGTGAAATGTGTGCTACTTGTCTTTGTTGGTTATATGTGTTTTGCCTATGGATTTGGGAGTGTTGTGTGTGTTATGAGTTGTGATACTTTCTGTGCCGGATGCTTGTGTGTGTCGTGTGATGTGTGGTTCTGTGAGTTGTGTTTGTGTTGTGTGTATTCTACTCTGTGTGTTCTGTGGTCTGTGTGTTTTGCTTGTTGAGTGAGACACTGTGTGTTAGGACTGATATCTTTGTGTATATGTTGTGTGTTTGGCATTGTGCATTCTGTGAGGCTGTGTGTGCTGTCTGTTTTATGTGTGTTTGGAGTGATGTGTGTAGTGTGTGAAATGTGTGTTGCATAATTTTTGTGTTCTTTCTGTTGTCGACGGTGTGTGTTTTGCATGTTGGTTTCTATGTTCGCGGTTGTGTTTGACAGGTTGTGTGTGTGGCTGGCTCTTTGAGTAAGGAGTGTAATTTGTGATGTGTGTACTGTGTGTGGTCAAGCTTGGTCAGTGTGCCTCACTGGGTGTGTTGTGTTCACTCTGAGAACCGTGGTTCATGTGTATGGTGGGCAGTTATGTTCTCGGTGTGATGTGCTGTGTATTGAGGGACTTCTGCATTCAAGTGCACAGAAGACAGCCTCTCGTTGTTGGCGGTTTTCTCCACAGGTTTGTAATACTCCAGGAGGGCCTTGTTTCCTGAGGGCGCAGAGAGCCACCTCATCTCTTCACTAGCAAGGCCCTGAAGACGCCTTTGTTGTAAAGTGTCAGAAACTGCTGCAGGAGAGCCTCATGACAAACTCTGCCGCAGAAACAATCCACCATGCACTGAGGAGACACTCCATGAGGGAATACGAGGCTGCTTTCATTTTGCACGCAATTTGCTCCTATGTGATAAGGAAAACAGCAAACATTGCAGTAGAACGCGGTCTTCTCTGTAAGCCCTCTATCTCAAAGATGTGGGTGGGCTGCGAATAGGCCTTTGCTCTAGCGACACTGGAAGTTGCAGAAGATGATGCATTGTAGTGACAGCAGTGGAGGCAAGTCAGCTTTGGATTCAGCTTATGTGACTGAAAGAAAGCACTGCAGGATGGCCCACTCAAGGAATCATTGAAGCCCTGGCAGTGGAGGCTGAAACAGGGCTTTCAATGTGCTTTCAACCATGTCTGTGTGGCCATGAACGTGAGGCTTTGCTGAGGAAGCCTGGCCATCAGGAAAATACCCGCATACAACGAATTGAACTTGCAATGTGGTTTCCGTGTCTGTCCTGTGTGCCTGCACTCTAAGCACCTGAAAGAGGATTTCTGTGTAGAGCTCTCTTTTGCTGAGTGTCGTGTGCTCATTTAGGTGAACATTAACGTGAGGCTTTGTTGACGAAGCCTGGCCATCAGGAAAATGCCCGCATACAACGAATTCAGCTCGCATTGTGGTTTCTGTGTCTGTAATGTGTGCCTGCTCTCTAAGCGCCGGAAAGAGGATTTCTGTGTACAGCTCTCTTTTGCTGAGTGTCGTGTGCTCATTTAGGTGAACATTAACGTGAGGCTTTGTTGACGAAGCCTGGCCATCAGGAAAATGCCCGCATACACCGAATTCAGCTCGCAATGTGGTTTCCGTGTCTGGAATGTGTGCCCGCTCTCTAAGCGCCTGAAAGAGGTCTGCTGCGTAGAGCTCTCTTTTGCTAGGTGTTGGGTGCTCATTTGTGTGGCCATTAACGTGAGGTTTTGCTGAGGAAGACTGGCCATCAGGAAAATACCCGCATACAACGATTTCAGCAGGCAATGTGTTTTCCGTGTCAGTCCTGTGTGACTGCACTCTAAGCGCATGAGTGAAGTCTGCTCTGTAGAGATATCTTTTGCTGAGTGTCGGGAGCTCATTTGTGAGGCCATTAACGTGAGGTTTTGCTGAGGAAGCCTGGCTGTCAGGAAAATACCCGCATACAACAAATTCAGCTCGCAATGTGGTTTCCGAGTCTTATAAATTCTCTTGTTTGTTGTTATGTGCTGTGTTCTGGGTGGTGTGAGTGCTGCCTTTAGGCTTTCTGCGTGTGACATACTGGGTAGATGTGGCGTGGGCTGTGTCATTTCAGCATTGTGTGTAATGATGGGTTCGCCTTGTGTTGGGTGTGTTGTGTGCATGTGTATGTTGTGTGTGGGTGTGTTTTCGTTCGTGCTGTGTGCGCGTGGGGATGCATGTGTTCTCTATGATTAGATTGTGGTTGTGCGTGTTGTGTGCAGTGTGCTATGTGTGTTGCACGCGTTTCGTCAGTTTTGTGTGCATTTGTATGTGTTGTGTCAGTTTTGTGTGTGTGGTTGTGTTTTGTGTGTTGTGTGAGAGAGGCTGTGTGTGTGTTTGGCTGTTTGAGTTATGCACATGATGTAAGATGTGTTGACTGTGTGTGGCTGTGCTTGTTTTGTACATCTCTTGCATACAGTATGTGGTCTGTGCAATGGTTTTCGTGTGCATTGTGAGCAGTACTTATGTGCCTTCAAGGGTGTGGTGTGTTTATTGTGTCTGTTGTGTTGCGTGTTTCTGTGTTGCGTGTGTGTAGTGCGTTGTGCTCCTGTGTGAGGATGTATGTGTGGTGTGTCTGTGCGTGATTGTGTGTGCAGTGGGTAGTGTGTGAAATGTGTGCTACTTGTCTTTGTTGGTTATATGTGTTTTGCCTATGGATTTGGGAGTGTTGTGTGTGTTATGAGTTGTGATACTTTCTGTGCCGGATGCTTGTGTGTGTCGTGTGATGTGTGGTTCTGTGAGTTGTGTTTGTGTTGTGTGTATTCTACTCTGTGTGTTCTGTGGTCTGTGTGTTTTGCTTGTTGAGTGAGACACTGTGTGTTAGGACTGATATCTTTGTGTATATGTTGTGTGTTTGGCATTGTGCATTCTGTGAGGCTGTGTGTGCTGTCTGTTTTATGTGTGTTTGGAGTGATGTGTGTAGTGTGTGAAATGTGTGTTGCATAATTTTTGTGTTCTTTCTGTTGTCGACGGTGTGTGTTTTGCATGTTGGTTTCTATGTTCGCGGTTGTGTTTGACAGGTTGTGTGTGTGGCTGGCTCTTTGAGTAAGGAGTGTAATTTGTGATGTGTGTACTGTGTGTGGTCAAGCTTGGTCAGTGTGCCTCACTGGGTGTGTTGTGTTCACTCTGAGAACCGTGGTTCATGTGTATGGTGGGCAGTTATGTTCTCGGTGTGATGTGCTGTGTGTTGAGGGACTTCTGCATTCAAGTGCACAGAAGACAGCCTCTCGTTGTTGGCGGTTTTCTCCACAGGTTTGTAATACTCCAGGAGGGCCTTGTTTCCTGAGGGCGCAGAGAGCCACCTCATCTCTTCACTAGCAAGGCCCTGAAGACGCCTTTGTTGTAAAGTGTCAGAAACTGCTGCAGGAGAGCCTCATGACAAACTCTGCCGCAGAAACAATCCACCATGCACTGAGGAGACACTCCATGAGGGAATACGAGGCTGCTTTCATTTTGCACGCAATTTGCTCCTATGTGATAAGGAAAACAGCAAACATTGCAGTAGAACGCGGTCTTCTCTGTAAGCCCTCTATCTCAAAGATGTGGGTGGGCTGCGAATAGGCCTTTGCTCTAGCGACACTGGAAGTTGCAGAAGATGATGCATTGTAGTGACAGCAGTGGAGGCAAGTCAGCTTTGGATTCAGCTTATGTGACTGAAAGAAAGCACTGCAGGATGGCCCACTCAAGGAATCATTGAAGCCCTGGCAGTGGAGGCTGAAACAGGGCTTTCAATGTGCTTTCAACCATGTCTGTGTGGCCATGAACGTGAGGCTTTGCTGAGGAAGCCTGGCCATCAGGAAAATACCCGCATACAACGAATTGAACTTGCAATGTGGTTTCCGTGTCTGTCCTGTGTGCCTGCACTCTAAGCACCTGAAAGAGGATTTCTGTGTAGAGCTCTCTTTTGCTGAGTGTCGTGTGCTCATTTAGGTGAACATTAACGTGAGGCTTTGTTGACGAAGCCTGGCCATCAGGAAAATGCCCGCATACAACGAATTCAGCTCGCATTGTGGTTTCTGTGTCTGTAATGTGTGCCTGCTCTCTAAGCGCCGGAAAGAGGATTTCTGTGTACAGCTCTCTTTTGCTGAGTGTCGTGTGCTCATTTAGGTGAACATTAACGTGAGGCTTTGTTGACGAAGCCTGGCCATCAGGAAAATGCCCGCATACACCGAATTCAGCTCGCAATGTGGTTTCCGTGTCTGGAATGTGTGCCCGCTCTCTAAGCGCCTGAAAGAGGTCTGCTGCGTAGAGCTCTCTTTTGCTAGGTGTTGGGTGCTCATTTGTGTGGCCATTAACGTGAGGTTTTGCTGAGGAAGACTGGCCATCAGGAAAATACCCGCATACAACGATTTCAGCAGGCAATGTGTTTTCCGTGTCAGTCCTGTGTGACTGCACTCTAAGCGCATGAGTGAAGTCTGCTCTGTAGAGATATCTTTTGCTGAGTGTCGGGAGCTCATTTGTGAGGCCATTAACGTGAGGTTTTTGCTGAGGAAGCCTGGCTGTCAGGAAAATACCCGCATACAACGAATTCAGCTCGCAATGTGGTTTCCGAGTCTTATAAATTCTCTTGTTTGTTGTTATGTGCTGTGTTCTGGGTGGTGTGAGTGCTGCCTTTAGGCTTTCTGCGTGTGACATACTGGGTAGATGTGGCGTGGGCTGTGTCATTTCAGCATTGTGTGTAATGATGGGTTCGCCTTGTGTTGGGTGTGTTGTGTGCATGTGTATGTTGTGTGTGGGTGTGTTTTCGTTCGTGCTGTGTGCGCGTGGGGATGCATGTGTTCTCTATGATTAGATTGTGGTTGTGCGTGTTGTGTGCAGTGTGCTATGTGTGTTGCACGCGTTTCGTCAGTTTTGTGTGCATTTGTATGTGTTGTGTCAGTTTTGTGTGTGTGGTTGTGTTTTGTGTGTTGTGTGAGAGAGGCTGTGTGTGTGTTTGGCTGTTGGAGTTATGCACATGATGTAAGATGTGTTGACTGTGTGTGGCTGTGCTTGTTTTGTACATCTCTTGCATACAGTATGTGGTCTGTGCAATGGTTTTCGTGTGCATTGTGAGCAGTACTTATGTGCCTTCAAGGGTGTGGTGTGTTTATTGTGTCTGTTGTGTTGCGTGTTTCTGTGTTGCGTGTGTGTAGTGCGTTGTGCTCCTGTGTGAGGATGTATGTGTGGTGTGTCTGTGCGTGATTGTGTGTGCAGTGGGTAGTGTGTGAAATGTGTGCTACTTGTCTTTGTTGGTTATATGTGTTTTGCCTATGGATTTGGGAGAGTTGTGTGTGTTATGAGTTGTGATACTTTCTGTGCGGGATGCTTGTGTGTGTCGTGTGATGTGTGGTTCTGTGAGTTGTGTTTGTGTTGTGTGTATTCTACTCTGTGTGTTCTGTGGTCTGTGTGTTTTGCTTGTTGAGTGAGACACTGTGTGTTAGGACTGATATCTTTGTGTATATGTTGTGTGTTTGGCATTGTGCATTCTGTGAGGCTGTGTGTGCTGTCTGTTTTATGTGTGTTTGGAGTGATGTGTGTAGTGTGTGAAATGTGTGTTGCATAATTTTTGTGTTCTTTCTGTTGTCGACGGTGTGTGTTTTGCATGTTGGTTTCTATGTTCGCGGTTGTGTTTGACAGGTTGTGTGTGTGGCTGGCTCTTTGAGTAAGGAGTGTAATTTGTGATGTGTGTACTGTGTGTGGTCAAGCTTGGTCAGTGTGCCTCACTGGGTGTGTTGTGTTCACTCTGAGAACCGTGGTTCATGTGTATGGTGGGCAGTTATGTTCTCGGTGTGATGTGCTGTGTGTTGAGGGACTTCTGCATTCAAGTGCACAGAAGACAGCCTCTCGTTGTTGGCGGTTTTCTCCACAGGTTTGTAATACTCCAGGAGGGCCTTGTTTCCTGAGGGCGCAGAGAGCCACCTCATCTCTTCACTAGCAAGGCCCTGAAGACGCCTTTGTTGTAAAGTGTCAGAAACTGCTGCAGGAGAGCCTCATGACAAACTCTGCCGCAGAAACAATCCACCATGCACTGAGGAGACACTCCATGAGGGAATACGAGGCTGCTTTCATTTTGCACGCAATTTGCTCCTATGTGATAAGGAAAACAGCAAACATTGCAGTAGAACGCGGTCTTCTCTGTAAGCCCTCTATCTCAAAGATGTGGGTGGGCTGCGAATAGGCCTTTGCTCTAGCGACACTGGAAGTTGCAGAAGATGATGCATTGTAGTGACAGCAGTGGAGGCAAGTCAGCTTTGGATTCAGCTTATGTGACTGAAAGAAAGCACTGCAGGATGGCCCACTCAAGGAATCATTGAAGCCCTGGCAGTGGAGGCTGAAACAGGGCTTTCAATGTGCTTTCAACCATGTCTGTGTGGCCATGAACGTGAGGCTTTGCTGAGGAAGCCTGGCCATCAGGAAAATACCCGCATACAACGAATTGAACTTGCAATGTGGTTTCCGTGTCTGTCCTGTGTGCCTGCACTCTAAGCACCTGAAAGAGGATTTCTGTGTAGAGCTCTCTTTTGCTGAGTGTCGTGTGCTCATTTAGGTGAACATTAACGTGAGGCTTTGTTGACGAAGCCTGGCCATCAGGAAAATGCCCGCATACAACGAATTCAGCTCGCATTGTGGTTTCTGTGTCTGTAATGTGTGCCTGCTCTCTAAGCGCCGGAAAGAGGATTTCTGTGTACAGCTCTCTTTTGCTGAGTGTCGTGTGCTCATTTAGGTGAACATTAACGTGAGGCTTTGTTGACGAAGCCTGGCCATCAGGAAAATGCCCGCATACACCGAATTCAGCTCGCAATGTGGTTTCCGTGTCTGGAATGTGTGCCCGCTCTCTAAGCGCCTGAAAGAGGTCTGCTGCGTAGAGCTCTCTTTTGCTAGGTGTTGGGTGCTCATTTGTGTGGCCATTAACGTGAGGTTTTGCTGAGGAAGACTGGCCATCAGGAAAATACCCGCATACAACGATTTCAGCAGGCAATGTGTTTTCCGTGTCAGTCCTGTGTGACTGCACTCTAAGCGCATGAGTGAAGTCTGCTCTGTAGAGATATCTTTTGCTGAGTGTCGGGAGCTCATTTGTGAGGCCATTAACGTGAGGTTTTGCTGAGGAAGCCTGGCTGTCAGGAAAATACCCGCATACAACAAATTCAGCTCGCAATGTGGTTTCCGAGTCTTATAAATTCTCTTGTTTGTTGTTATGTGCTGTGTTCTGGGTGGTGTGAGTGCTGCCTTTAGGCTTTCTGCGTGTGACATACTGGGTAGATGTGGCGTGGGCTGTGTCATTTCAGCATTGTGTGTAATGATGGGTTCGCCTTGTGTTGGGTGTGTTGTGTGCATGTGTATGTTGTGTGTGGGTGTGTTTTCGTTCGTGCTGTGTGCGCGTGGGGATGCATGTGTTCTCTATGATTAGATTGTGGTTGTGCGTGTTGTGTGCAGTGTGCTATGTGTGTTGCACGCGTTTCGTCAGTTTTGTGTGCATTTGTATGTGTTGTGTCAGTTTTGTGTGTGTGGTTGTGTTTTGTGTGTTGTGTGAGAGAGGCTGTGTGTGTGTTTGGCTGTTTGAGTTATGCACATGATGTAAGATGTGTTGACTGTGTGTGGCTGTGCTTGTTTTGTACATCTCTTGCATACAGTATGTGGTCTGTGCAATGGTTTTCGTGTGCATTGTGAGCAGTACTTATGTGCCTTCAAGGGTGTGGTGTGTTTATTGTGTCTGTTGTGTTGCGTGTTTCTGTGTTGCGTGTGTGTAGTGCGTTGTGCTCTTGTGTGAGGATGTATGTGTGGTGTGTCTGTGCGTGATTGTGTGTGCAGTGGGTAGTGTGTGAAATGTGTGCTACTTGTCGTTGTTGGTTATATGTGTTTTGCCTATGGATTTGGGAGTGTTGTGTGTGTTATGAGTTGTGATACTTTCTGTGCCGGATGCTTGTGTGTGTCGTGTGATGTGTGGTCCTGTGAGTTGTGTTTGTGTTGTGTGTATTCTACTCTGTGTGTTCTGTGGTCTGTGTGTTTTGCTTGTTGAGTGAGACACTGTGTGTTAGGACTGATATCTTTGTGTATATGTTGTGTGTTTGGCATTGTGCATTCTGTGAGGCTGTGTGTGCTGTCTGTTTTATGTGTGTTTGGAGTGATGTGTGTAGTGTGTGAAATGTGTGTTGCATAATTTTTGTGTTCTTTCTGTTGTCGACGGTGTGTGTTTTGCATGTTGGTTTCTATGTTCGCGGTTGTGTTTGACAGGTTGTGTGTGTGGCTGGCTCTTTGAGTAAGGAGTGTAATTTGTGATGTGTGTACTGTGTGTGGTCAAGATTGGTCAGTGTGCCTCACTGGGTGTGTTGTGTTCACTCTGAGAACCGTGGTTCATGTGTATGGTGGGCAGTTATGTTCTCGGTGTGATGTGCTGTGTGTTGAGGGACTTCTGCATTCAAGTGCACAGAAGACAGCCTCTCGTTGTTGGCGGTTTTCTCCACAGGTTTGTAATACTCCAGGAGGGCCTTGTTTCCTGAGGGCGCAGAGAGCCACCTCATCTCTTCACTAGCAAGGCCCTGAAGACGCCTTTGTTGTAAAGTGTCAGAAACTGCTGCAGGAGAGCCTCATGACAAACTCTGCCGCAGAAACAATCCACCATGCACTGAGGAGACACTCCATGAGGGAATACGAGGCTGCTTTCATTTTGCACGCAATTTGCTCCTATGTGATAAGGAAAACAGCAAACATTGCAGTAGAACGCGGTCTTCTCTGTAAGCCCTCTATCTCAAAGATGTGGGTGGGCTGCGAATAGGCCTTTGCTCTAGCGACACTGGAAGTTGCAGAAGATGATGCATTGTAGTGACAGCAGTGGAGGCAAGTCAGCTTTGGATTCAGCTTATGTGACTGAAAGAAAGCACTGCAGGATGGCCCACTCAAGGAATCATTGAAGCCCTGGCAGTGGAGGCTGAAACAGGGCTTTCAATGTGCTTTCAACCATGTCTGTGTGGCCATGAACGTGAGGCTTTGCTGAGGAAGCCTGGCCATCAGGAAAATACCCGCATACAACGAATTGAACTTGCAATGTGGTTTCCGTGTCTGTCCTGTGTGCCTGCACTCTAAGCACCTGAAAGAGGATTTCTGTGTAGAGCTCTCTTTTGCTGAGTGTCGTGTGCTCATTTAGGTGAACATTAACGTGAGGCTTTGTTGACGAAGCCTGGCCATCAGGAAAATGCCCGCATACACCGAATTCAGCTCGCAATGTGGTTTCCGTGTCTGGAATGTGTGCCTGCTCTCTAAGCTCCGGAAAGAGGATTTCTGTGTACAGCTCTCTTTTGCTGAGTGTCGTGTGCTCATTTAGGTGAACATTAACGTGAGGCTTTGTTGACGAAGCCTGGCCATCAGGAAAATGCCCGCATACACCGAATTCAGCTCGCAATGTGGTTTCCGTGTCTGGAATGTGTGCCCGCTCTCTAAGCGCCTGAAAGAGGTCTGCTGCGTAGAGCTCTCTTTTGCTAGGTGTTGGGTGCTCATTTGTGTGGCCATTAACGTGAGGTTTTGCTGAGGAAGACTGACCATCAGGAAAATACCCGCATACAACGATTTCAGCAGGCAATGTGTTTTCCGTGTCAGTCCTGTGTGACTGCACTCTAAGCGCATGAGTGAAGTCTGCTCTGTAGAGATATCTTTTGCTGAGTGTCGGGAGCTCATTTGTGAGGCCATTAACGTGAGGTTTTGCTGAGGAAGCCTGGCTGTCAGGAAAATACCCGCATACAACAAATTCAGCTCGCAATGTGGTTTCCGAGTCTTATAAATTCTCTTGTTTGTTGTTATGTGCTGTGTTCTGGGTGGTGTGAGTGCTGCCTTTAGGCTTTCTGCGTGTGACATACTGGGTAGATGTGGCGTGGGCTGTGTCATTTCAGCATTGTGTGTAATGATGGGTTCGCCTTGTGTTGGGTGTGTTGTGTGCATGTGTATGTTGTGTGTGGGTGTGTTTTCGTTCGTGCTGTGTGCGCGTGGGGATGCATGTGTTCTCTATGATTAGATTGTGGTTGTGCGTGTTGTGTGCAGTGTGCTATGTGTGTTGCACGCGTTTCGTCAGTTTTGTGTGCATTTGTATGTGTTGTGTCAGTTTTGTGTGTGTGGTTGTGTTTTGTGTGTTGTGTGAGAGAGGCTGTGTGTGTGTTTGGCTGTTTGAGTTATGCACATGATGTAAGATGTGTTGACTGTGTGTGGCTGTGCTTGTTTTGTACATCTCTTGCATACAGTATGTGGTCTGTGCAATGGTTTTCGTGTGCATTGTGAGCAGTACTTATGTGCCTTCAAGGGTGTGGTGTGTTTATTGTGTCTGTTGTGTTGCGTGTTTCTGTGTTGCGTGTGTGTAGTGCGTTGTGCTCCTGTGTGAGGATGTATGTGTGGTGTGTCTGTGCGTGATTGTGTGTGCAGTGGGTAGTGTGTGAAATGTGTGCTACTTGTCTTTGTTGGTTATATGTGTTTTGCCTATGGATTTGGGAGTGTTGTGTGTGTTATGAGTTGTGATACTTTCTGTGCGGGATGCTTGTGTGTGTCGTGTGATGTGTGGTTCTGTGAGTTGTGTTTGTGTTGTGTGTATTCTACTCTGTGTGTTCTGTGGTCTGTGTGTTTTGCTTGTTGAGTGAGACACTGTGTGTTAGGACTGATATCTTTGTGTATATGTTGTGTGTTTGGCATTGTGCATTCTGTGAGGCTGTGTGTGCTGTCTGTTTTATGTGTGTTTGGAGTGATGTGTGTAGTGTGTGAAATGTGTGTTGCATAATTTTTGTGTTCTTTCTGTTGTCGACGGTGTGTGTTTTGCATGTTGGTTTCTATGTTCGCGGTTGTGTTTGACAGGTTGTGTGTGTGGCTGGCTCTTTGAGTAAGGAGTGTAATTTGTGATGTGTGTACTGTGTGTGGTCAAGCTTGGTCAGTGTGCCTCACTGGGTGTGTTGTGTTCACTCTGAGAACCGTGGTTCATGTGTATGGTGGGCAGTTATGTTCTCGGTGTGATGTGCTGTGTGTTGAGGGACTTCTGCATTCAAGTGCACAGAAGACAGCCTCTCGTTGTTGGCGGTTTTCTCCACAGGTTTGTAATACTCCAGGAGGGCCTTGTTTCCTGAGGGCGCAGAGAGCCACCTCATCTCTTCACTAGCAAGGCCCTGAAGACGCCTTTGTTGTAAAGTGTCAGAAACTGCTGCAGGAGAGCCTCATGACAAACTCTGCCGCAGAAACAATCCACCATGCACTGAGGAGACACTCCATGAGGGAATACGAGGCTGCTTTCATTTTGCACGCAATTTGCTCCTATGTGATAAGGAAAACAGCAAACATTGCAGTAGAACGCGGTCTTCTCTGTAAGCCCTCTATCTCAAAGATGTGGGTGGGCTGCGAATAGGCCTTTGCTCTAGCGACACTGGAAGTTGCAGAAGATGATGCATTGTAGTGACAGCAGTGGAGGCAAGTCAGCTTTGGATTCAGCTTATGTGACTGAAAGAAAGCACTGCAGGATGGCCCACTCAAGGAATCATTGAAGCCCTGGCAGTGGAGGCTGAAACAGGGCTTTCAATGTGCTTTCAACCATGTCTGTGTGGCCATGAACGTGAGGCTTTGCTGAGGAAGCCTGGCCATCAGGAAAATACCCGCATACAACGAATTGAACTTGCAATGTGGTTTCCGTGTCTGTCCTGTGTGCCTGCACTCTAAGCACCTGAAAGAGGATTTCTGTGTAGAGCTCTCTTTTGCTGAGTGTCGTGTGCTCATTTAGGTGAACATTAACGTGAGGCTTTGTTGACGAAGCCTGGCCATCAGGAAAATGCCCGCATACAACGAATTCAGCTCGCATTGTGGTTTCTGTGTCTGTAATGTGTGCCTGCTCTCTAAGCGCCGGAAAGAGGATTTCTGTGTACAGCTCTCTTTTGCTGAGTGTCGTGTGCTCATTTAGGTGAACATTAACGTGAGGCTTTGTTGACGAAGCCTGGCCATCAGGAAAATGCCCGCATACACCGAATTCAGCTCGCAATGTGGTTTCCGTGTCTGGAATGTGTGCCCGCTCTCTAAGCGCCTGAAAGAGGTCTGCTGCGTAGAGCTCTCTTTTGCTAGGTGTTGGGTGCTCATTTGTGTGGCCATTAACGTGAGGTTTTGCTGAGGAAGACTGGCCATCAGGAAAATACCCGCATACAACGATTTCAGCAGGCAATGTGTTTTCCGTGTCAGTCCTGTGTGACTGCACTCTAAGCGCATGAGTGAAGTCTGCTCTGTAGAGATATCTTTTGCTGAGTGTCGGGAGCTCATTTGTGAGGCCATTAACGTGAGGTTTTGCTGAGGAAGCCTGGCTGTCAGGAAAATACCCGCATACAACAAATTCAGCTCGCAATGTGGTTTCCGAGTCTTATAAATTCTCTTGTTTGTTGTTATGTGCTGTGTTCTGGGTGGTGTGAGTGCTGCCTTTAGGCTTTCTGCGTGTGACATACTGGGTAGATGTGGCGTGGGCTGTGTCATTTCAGCATTGTGTGTAATGATGGGTTCGCCTTGTGTTGGGTGTGTTGTGTGCATGTGTATGTTGTGTGTGGGTGTGTTTTCGTTCGTGCTGTGTGCGCGTGGGGATGCATGTGTTCTCTATGATTAGATTGTGGTTGTGCGTGTTGTGTGCAGTGTGCTATGTGTGTTGCACGCGTTTCGTCAGTTTTGTGTGCATTTGTATGTGTTGTGTCAGTTTTGTGTGTGTGGTTGTGTTTTGTGTGTTGTGTGAGAGAGGCTGTGTGTGTGTTTGGCTGTTGGAGTTATGCACATGATGTAAGATGTGTTGACTGTGTGTGGCTGTGCTTGTTTTGTACATCTCTTGCATACAGTATGTGGTCTGTGCAATGGTTTTCGTGTGCATTGTGAGCAGTACTTATGTGCCTTCAAGGGTGTGGTGTGTTTATTGTGTCTGTTGTGTTGCGTGTTTCTGTGTTGCGTGTGTGTAGTGCGTTGTGCTCCTGTGTGAGGATGTATGTGTGGTGTGTCTGTGCGTGATTGTGTGTGCAGTGGGTAGTGTGTGAAATGTGTGCTACTTGTCTTTGTTGGTTATATGTGTTTTGCCTATGGATTTGGGAGTGTTGTGTGTGTTATGAGTTGTGATACTTTCTGTGCCGGATGCTTGTGTGTGTCGTGTGATGTGTGGTTCTGTGAGTTGTGTTTGTGTTGTGTGTATTCTACTCTGTGTGTTCTGTGGTCTGTGTGTTTTGCTTGTTGAGTGAGACACTGTGTGTTAGGACTGATATCTTTGTGTATATGTTGTGTGTTTGGCATTGTGCATTCTGTGAGGCTGTGTGTGCTGTCTGTTTTATGTGTGTTTGGAGTGATGTGTGTAGTGTGTGAAATGTGTGTTGCATAATTTTTGTGTTCTTTCTGTTGTCGACGGTGTGTGTTTTGCATGTTGGTTTCTATGTTCGCGGTTGTGTTTGACAGGTTGTGTGTGTGGCTGGCTCTTTGAGTAAGGAGTGTAATTTGTGATGTGTGTACTGTGTGTGGTCAAGCTTGGTCAGTGTGCCTCACTGGGTGTGTTGTGTTCACTCTGAGAACCGTGGTTCATGTGTATGGTGGGCAGTTATGTTCTCGGTGTGATGTGCTGTGTGTTGAGGGACTTCTGCATTCAAGTGCACAGAAGACAGCCTCTCGTTGTTGGCGGTTTTCTCCACAGGTTTGTAATACTCCAGGAGGGCCTTGTTTCCTGAGGGCGCAGAGAGCCACCTCATCTCTTCACTAGCAAGGCCCTGAAGACGCCTTTGTTGTAAAGTGTCAGAAACTGCTGCAGGAGAGCCTCATGACAAACTCTGCCGCAGAAACAATCCACCATGCACTGAGGAGACACTCCATGAGGGAATACGAGGCTGCTTTCATTTTGCACGCAATTTGCTCCTATGTGATAAGGAAAACAGCAAACATTGCAGTAGAACGCGGTCTTCTCTGTAAGCCCTCTATCTCAAAGATGTGGGTGGGCTGCGAATAGGCCTTTGCTCTAGCGACACTGGAAGTTGCAGAAGATGATGCATTGTAGTGACAGCAGTGGAGGCAAGTCAGCTTTGGATTCAGCTTATGTGACTGAAAGAAAGCACTGCAGGATGGCCCACTCAAGGAATCATTGAAGCCCTGGCAGTGGAGGCTGAAACAGGGCTTTCAATGTGCTTTCAACCATGTCTGTGTGGCCATGAACGTGAGGCTTTGCTGAGGAAGCCTGGCCATCAGGAAAATACCCGCATACAACGAATTGAACTTGCAATGTGGTTTCCGTGTCTGTCCTGTGTGCCTGCACTCTAAGCACCTGAAAGAGGATTTCTGTGTAGAGCTCTCTTTTGCTGAGTGTCGTGTGCTCATTTAGGTGAACATTAACGTGAGGCTTTGTTGACGAAGCCTGGCCATCAGGAAAATGCCCGCATACAACGAATTCAGCTCGCATTGTGGTTTCTGTGTCTGTAATGTGTGCCTGCTCTCTAAGCGCCGGAAAGAGGATTTCTGTGTACAGCTCTCTTTTGCTGAGTGTCGTGTGCTCATTTAGGTGAACATTAACGTGAGGCTTTGTTGACGAAGCCTGGCCATCAGGAAAATGCCCGCATACACCGAATTCAGCTCGCAATGTGGTTTCCGTGTCTGGAATGTGTGCCCGCTCTCTAAGCGCCTGAAAGAGGTCTGCTGCGTAGAGCTCTCTTTTGCTAGGTGTTGGGTGCTCATTTGTGTGGCCATTAACGTGAGGTTTTGCTGAGGAAGACTGGCCATCAGGAAAATACCCGCATACAACGATTTCAGCAGGCAATGTGTTTTCCGTGTCAGTCCTGCGTGACTGCACTCTAAGCGCATGAGTGAAGTCTGCTCTGTAGAGATATCTTTTGCTGAGTGTCGGGAGCTCATTTGTGAGGCCATTAACGTGAGGTTTTGCTGAGGAAGCCTGGCTGTCAGGAAAATACCCGCATACAACGAATTCAGCTCGCAATGTGGTTTCCGAGTCTTATAAATTCTCTTGTTTGTTGTTATGTGCTGTGTTCTGGGTGGTGTGAGTGCTGCCTTTAGGCTTTCTGCGTGTGACATACTGGGTAGATGTGGCGTGGGCTGTGTCATTTCAGCATTGTGTGTAATGATGGGTTCGCCTTGTGTTGGGTGTGTTGTGTGCATGTGTATGTTGTGTGTGGGTGTGTTTTCGTTCGTGCTGTGTGCGCGTGGGGATGCATGTGTTCTCTATGATTAGATTGTGGTTGTGCGTGTTGTGTGCAGTGTGCTATGTGTGTTGCACGCGTTTCGTCAGTTTTGTGTGCATTTGTATGTGTTGTGTCAGTTTTGTGTGTGTGGTTGTGTTTTGTGTGTTGTGTGAGAGAGGCTGTGTGTGTGTTTGGCTGTTTGAGTTATGCACATGATGTAAGATGTGTTGACTGTGTGTGGCTGTGCTTGTTTTGTACATCTCTTGCATACAGTATGTGGTCTGTGCAATGGTTTTCGTGTGCATTGTGAGCAGTACTTATGTGCCTTCAAGGGTGTGGTGTGTTTATTGTGTCTGTTGTGTTGCGTGTTTCTGTGTTGCGTGTGTGTAGTGCGTTGTGCTCCTGTGTGAGGATGTATGTGTGGTGTGTCTGTGCGTGATTGTGTGTGCAGTGGGTAGTGTGTGAAATGTGTGCTACTTGTCTTTGTTGGTTATATGTGTTTTGCCTATGGATTTGGGAGTGTTGTGTGTGTTATGAGTTGTGATACTTTCTGTGCCGGATGCTTGTGTGTGTCGTGTGATGTGTGGTTCTGTGAGTTGTGTTTGTGTTGTGTGTATTCTACTCTGTGTGTTCTGTGGTCTGTGTGTTTTGCTTGTTGAGTGAGACACTGTGTGTTAGGACTGATATCTTTGTGTATATGTTGTGTGTTTGGCATTGTGCATTCTGTGAGGCTGTGTGTGCTGTCTGTTTTATGTGTGTTTGGAGTGATGTGTGTAGTGTGTGAAATGTGTGTTGCATAATTTTTGTGTTCTTTCTGTTGTCGACGGTGTGTGTTTTGCATGTTGGTTTCTATGTTCGCGGTTGTGTTTGACAGGTTGTGTGTGTGGCTGGCTCTTTGAGTAAGGAGTGTAATTTGTGATGTGTGTACTGTGTGTGGTCAAGCTTGGTCAGTGTGCCTCACTGGGTGTGTTGTGTTCACTCTGAGAACCGTGGTTCATGTGTATGGTGGGCAGTTATGTTCTCGGTGTGATGTGCTGTGTGTTGAGGGACTTCTGCATTCAAGTGCACAGAAGACAGCCTCTCGTTGTTGGCGGTTTTCTCCACAGGTTTGTAATACTCCAGGAGGGCCTTGTTTCCTGAGGGCGCAGAGAGCCACCTCATCTCTTCACTAGCAAGGCCCTGAAGACGCCTTTGTTGTAAAGTGTCAGAAACTGCTGCAGGAGAGCCTCATGACAAACTCTGCCGCAGAAACAATCCACCATGCACTGAGGAGACACTCCATGAGGGAATACGAGGCTGCTTTCATTTTGCACGCAATTTGCTCCTATGTGATAAGGAAAACAGCAAACATTGCAGTAGAACGCGGTCTTCTCTGTAAGCCCTCTATCTCAAAGATGTGGGTGGGCTGCGAATAGGCCTTTGCTCTAGCGACACTGGAAGTTGCAGAAGATGATGCATTGTAGTGACAGCAGTGGAGGCAAGTCAGCTTTGGATTCAGCTTATGTGACTGAAAGAAAGCACTGCAGGATGGCCCACTCAAGGAATCATTGAAGCCCTGGCAGTGGAGGCTGAAACAGGGCTTTCAATGTGCTTTCAACCATGTCTGTGTGGCCATGAACGTGAGGCTTTGCTGAGGAAGCCTGGCCATCAGGAAAATACCCGCATACAACGAATTGAACTTGCAATGTGGTTTCCGTGTCTGTCCTGTGTGCCTGCACTCTAAGCACCTGAAAGAGGATTTCTGTGTAGAGCTCTCTTTTGCTGAGTGTCGTGTGCTCATTTAGGTGAACATTAACGTGAGGCTTTGTTGACGAAGCCTGGCCATCAGGAAAATGCCCGCATACAACGAATTCAGCTCGCATTGTGGTTTCTGTGTCTGTAATGTGTGCCTGCTCTCTAAGCGCCGGAAAGAGGATTTCTGTGTACAGCTCTCTTTTGCTGAGTGTCGTGTGCTCATTTAGGTGAACATTAACGTGAGGCTTTGTTGACGAAGCCTGGCCATCAGGAAAATGCCCGCATACACCGAATTCAGCTCGCAATGTGGTTTCCGTGTCTGGAATGTGTGCCCGCTCTCTAAGCGCCTGAAAGAGGTCTGCTGCGTAGAGCTCTCTTTTGCTAGGTGTTGGGTGCTCATTTGTGTGGCCATTAACGTGAGGTTTTGCTGAGGAAGACTGGCCATCAGGAAAATACCCGCATACAACGATTTCAGCAGGCAATGTGTTTTCCGTGTCAGTCCTGTGTGACTGCACTCTAAGCGCATGAGTGAAGTCTGCTCTGTAGAGATATCTTTTGCTGAGTGTCGGGAGCTCATTTGTGAGGCCATTAACGTGAGGTTTTGCTGAGGAAGCCTGGCTGTCAGGAAAATACCCGCATACAACGAATTCAGCTCGCAATGTGGTTTCCGAGTCTTATAAATTCTCTTGTTTGTTGTTATGTGCTGTGTTCTGGGTGGTGTGAGTGCTGCCTTTAGGCTTTCTGCGTGTGACATACTGGGTAGATGTGGCGTGGGCTGTGTCATTTCAGCATTGTGTGTAATGATGGGTTCGCCTTGTGTTGGGTGTGTTGTGTGCATGTGTATGTTGTGTGTGGGTGTGTTTTCGTTCGTGCTGTGTGCGCGTGGGGATGCATGTGTTCTCTATGATTAGATTGTGGTTGTGCGTGTTGTGTGCAGTGTGCTATGTGTGTTGCACGCGTTTCGTCAGTTTTGTGTGCATTTGTATGTGTTGTGTCAGTTTTGTGTGTGTGGTTGTGTTTTGTGTGTTGTGTGAGAGAGGCTGTGTGTGTGTTTGGCTGTTGGAGTTATGCACATGATGTAAGATGTGTTGACTGTGTGTGGCTGTGCTTGTTTTGTACATCTCTTGCATACAGTATGTGGTCTGTGCAATGGTTTTCGTGTGCATTGTGAGCAGTACTTATGTGCCTTCAAGGGTGTGGTGTGTTTATTGTGTCTGTTGTGTTGCGTGTTTCTGTGTTGCGTGTGTGTAGTGCGTTGTGCTCCTGTGTGAGGATGTATGTGTGGTGCGTCTGTGCGTGATTGTGTGTGCAGTGGGTAGTGTGTGAAATGTGTGCTACTTGTCTTTGTTGGTTATATGTGTTTTGCCTATGGATTTGGGAGTGTTGTGTGTGTTATGAGTTGTGATACTTTCTGTGCGGGATGCTTGTGTGTGTCGTGTGATGTGTGGTTCTGTGAGTTGTGTTTGTGTTGTGTGTATTCTACTCTGTGTGTTCTGTGGTCTGTGTGTTTTGCTTGTTGAGTGAGACACTGTGTGTTAGGACTGATATCTTTGTGTATATGTTGTGTGTTTGGCATTGTGCATTCTGTGAGGCTGTGTGTGCTGTCTGTTTTATGTGTGTTTGGAGTGATGTGTGTAGTGTGTGAAATGTGTGTTGCATAATTTTTGTGTTCTTTCTGTTGTCGACGGTGTGTGTTTTGCATGTTGGTTTCTATGTTCGCGGTTGTGTTTGACAGGTTGTGTGTGTGGCTGGCTCTTTGAGTAAGGAGTGTAATTTGTGATGTGTGTACTGGTTGTGGTCAAGCTTGGTCAGTGTGCCTCACTGGGTGTGTTGTGTTCACTCTGAGAACCGTGGTTCATGTGTATGGTGGGCAGTTATGTTCTCGGTGTGATGTGCTGTGTGTTGAGGGACTTCTGCATTCAAGTGCACAGAAGACAGCCTCTCGTTGTTGGCGGTTTTCTCCACAGGTTTGTAATACTCCAGGAGGGCCTTGTTTCCTGAGGGCGCAGAGAGCCACCTCATCTCTTCACTAGCAAGGCCCTGAAGACGCCTTTGTTGTAAAGTGTCAGAAACTGCTGCAGGAGAGCCTCATGACAAACTCTGCCGCAGAAACAATCCACCATGCACTGAGGAGACACTCCATGAGGGAATACGAGGCTGCTTTCATTTTGCACGCAATTTGCTCCTATGTGATAAGGAAAACAGCAAACATTGCAGTAGAACGCGGTCTTCTCTGTAAGCCCTCTATCTCAAAGATGTGGGTGGGCTGCGAATAGGCCTTTGCTCTAGCGACACTGGAAGTTGCAGAAGATGATGCATTGTAGTGACAGCAGTGGAGGCAAGTCAGCTTTGGATTCAGCTTATGTGACTGAAAGAAAGCACTGCAGGATGGCCCACTCAAGGAATCATTGAAGCCCTGGCAGTGGAGGCTGAAACAGGGCTTTCAATGTGCTTTCAACCATGTCTGTGTGGCCATGAACGTGAGGCTTTGCTGAGGAAGCCTGGCCATCAGGAAAATACCCGCATACAACGAATTGAACTTGCAATGTGGTTTCCGTGTCTGTCCTGTGTGCCTGCACTCTAAGCACCTGAAAGAGGATTTCTGTGTAGAGCTCTCTTTTGCTGAGTGTCGTGTGCTCATTTAGGTGAACATTAACGTGAGGCTTTGTTGACGAAGCCTGGCCATCAGGAAAATGCCCGCATACAACGAATTCAGCTCGCATTGTGGTTTCTGTGTCTGTAATGTGTGCCTGCTCTCTAAGCGCCGGAAAGAGGATTTCTGTGTACAGCTCTCTTTTGCTGAGTGTCGTGTGCTCATTTAGGTGAACATTAACGTGAGGCTTTGTTGACGAAGCCTGGCCATCAGGAAAATGCCCGCATACACCGAATTCAGCTCGCAATGTGGTTTCCGTGTCTGGAATGTGTGCCCGCTCTCTAAGCGCCTGAAAGAGGTCTGCTGCGTAGAGCTCTCTTTTGCTAGGTGTTGGGTGCTCATTTGTGTGGCCATTAACGTGAGGTTTTGCTGAGGAAGACTGGCCATCAGGAAAATACCCGCATACAACGATTTCAGCAGGCAATGTGTTTTCCGTGTCAGTCCTGTGTGACTGCACTCTAAGCGCATGAGTGAAGTCTGCTCTGTAGAGATATCTTTTGCTGAGTGTCGGGAGCTCATTTGTGAGGCCATTAACGTGAGGTTTTGCTGAGGAAGCCTGGCTGTCAGGAAAATACCCGCATACAACGAATTCAGCTCGCAATGTGGTTTCCGAGTCTTATAAATTCTCTTGTTTGTTGTTATGTGCTGTGTTCTGGGTGGTGTGAGTGCTGCCTTTAGGCTTTCTGCGTGTGACATACTGGGTAGATGTGGCGTGGGCTGTGTCATTTCAGCATTGTGTGTAATGATGGGTTCGCCTTGTGTTGGGTGTGTTGTGTGCATGTGTATGTTGTGTGTGGGTGTGTTTTCGTTCGTGCTGTGTGCGCGTGGGGATGCATGTGTTCTCTATGATTAGATTGTGGTTGTGCGTGTTGTGTGCAGTGTGCTATGTGTGTTGCACGCGTTTCGTCAGTTTTGTGTGCATTTGTATGTGTTGTGTCAGTTTTGTGTGTGTGGTTGTGTTTTGTGTGTTGTGTGAGAGAGGCTGTGTGTGTGTTTGGCTGTTTGAGTTATGCACATGATGTAAGATGTGTTGACTGTGTGTGGCTGTGCTTGTTTTGTACATCTCTTGCATACAGTATGTGGTCTGTGCAATGGTTTTCGTGTGCATTGTGAGCAGTACTTATGTGCCTTCAAGGGTGTGGTGTGTTTATTGTGTCTGTTGTGTTGCGTGTTTCTGTGTTGCGTGTGTGTAGTGCGTTGTGCTCCTGTGTGAGGATGTATGTGTGGTGTGTCTGTGCGTGATTGTGTGTGCAGTGGGTAGTGTGTGAAATGTGTGCTACTTGTCTTTGTTGGTTATATGTGTTTTGCCTATGGATTTGGGAGTGTTGTGTGTGTTATGAGTTGTGATACTTTCTGTGCCGGATGCTTGTGTGTGTCGTGTGATGTGTGGTTCTGTGAGTTGTGTTTGTGTTGTGTGTATTCTACTCTGTGTGTTCTGTGGTCTGTGTGTTTTGCTTGTTGAGTGAGACACTGTGTGTTAGGACTGATATCTTTGTGTATATGTTGTGTGTTTGGCATTGTGCATTCTGTGAGGCTGTGTGTGCTGTCTGTTTTATGTGTGTTTGGAGTGATGTGTGTAGTGTGTGAAATGTGTGTTGCATAATTTTTGTGTTCTTTCTGTTGTCGACGGTGTGTGTTTTGCATGTTGGTTTCTATGTTCGCGGTTGTGTTTGACAGGTTGTGTGTGTGGCTGGCTCTTTGAGTAAGGAGTGTAATTTGTGATGTGTGTACTGTGTGTGGTCAAGCTTGGTCAGTGTGCCTCACTGGGTGTGTTGTGTTCACTCTGAGAACCGTGGTTCATGTGTATGGTGGGCAGTTATGTTCTCGGTGTGATGTGCTGTGTGTTGAGGGACTTCTGCATTCAAGTGCACAGAAGACAGCCTCTCGTTGTTGGCGGTTTTCTCCACAGGTTTGTAATACTCCAGGAGGGCCTTGTTTCCTGAGGGCGCAGAGAGCCACCTCATCTCTTCACTAGCAAGGCCCTGAAGACGCCTTTGTTGTAAAGTGTCAGAAACTGCTGCAGGAGAGCCTCATGACAAACTCTGCCGCAGAAACAATCCACCATGCACTGAGGAGACACTCCATGAGGGAATACGAGGCTGCTTTCATTTTGCACGCAATTTGCTCCTATGTGATAAGGAAAACAGCAAACATTGCAGTAGAACGCGGTCTTCTCTGTAAGCCCTCTATCTCAAAGATGTGGGTGGGCTGCGAATAGGCCTTTGCTCTAGCGACACTGGAAGTTGCAGAAGATGATGCATTGTAGTGACAGCAGTGGAGGCAAGTCAGCTTTGGATTCAGCTTATGTGACTGAAAGAAAGCACTGCAGGATGGCCCACTCAAGGAATCATTGAAGCCCTGGCAGTGGAGGCTGAAACAGGGCTTTCAATGTGCTTTCAACCATGTCTGTGTGGCCATGAACGTGAGGCTTTGCTGAGGAAGCCTGGCCATCAGGAAAATACCCGCATACAACGAATTGAACTTGCAATGTGGTTTCCGTGTCTGTCCTGTGTGCCTGCACTCTAAGCACCTGAAAGAGGATTTCTGTGTAGAGCTCTCTTTTGCTGAGTGTCGTGTGCTCATTTAGGTGAACATTAACGTGAGGCTTTGTTGACGAAGCCTGGCCATCAGGAAAATGCCCGCATACAACGAATTCAGCTCGCATTGTGGTTTCTGTGTCTGTAATGTGTGCCTGCTCTCTAAGCGCCGGAAAGAGGATTTCTGTGTACAGCTCTCTTTTGCTGAGTGTCGTGTGCTCATTTAGGTGAACATTAACGTGAGGCTTTGTTGACGAAGCCTGGCCATCAGGAAAATGCCCGCATACACCGAATTCAGCTCGCAATGTGGTTTCCGTGTCTGGAATGTGTGCCCGCTCTCTAAGCGCCTGAAAGAGGTCTGCTGCGTAGAGCTCTCTTTTGCTAGGTGTTGGGTGCTCATTTGTGTGGCCATTAACGTGAGGTTTTGCTGAGGAAGACTGGCCATCAGGAAAATACCCGCATACAACGATTTCAGCAGGCAATGTGTTTTCCGTGTCAGTCCTGTGTGACTGCACTCTAAGCGCATGAGTGAAGTCTGCTCTGTAGAGATATCTTTTGCTGAGTGTCGGGAGCTCATTTGTGAGGCCATTAACGTGAGGTTTTGCTGAGGAAGCCTGGCTGTCAGGAAAATACCCGCATACAACGAATTCAGCTCGCAATGTGGTTTCCGAGTCTTATAAATTCTCTTGTTTGTTGTTATGTGCTGTGTTCTGGGTGGTGTGAGTGCTGCCTTTAGGCTTTCTGCGTGTGACATACTGGGTAGATGTGGCGTGGGCTGTGTCATTTCAGCATTGTGTGTAATGATGGGTTCGCCTTGTGTTGGGTGTGTTGTGTGCATGTGTATGTTGTGTGTGGGTGTGTTTTCGTTCGTGCTGTGTGCGCGTGGGGATGCATGTGTTCTCTATGATTAGATTGTGGTTGTGCGTGTTGTGTGCAGTGTGCTATGTGTGTTGCACGCGTTTCGTCAGTTTTGTGTGCATTTGTATGTGTTGTGTCAGTTTTGTGTGTGTGGTTGTGTTTTGTGTGTTGTGTGAGAGAGGCTGTGTGTGTGTTTGGCTGTTTGAGTTATGCACATGATGTAAGATGTGTTGACTGTGTGTGGCTGTGCTTGTTTTGTACATCTCTTGCATACAGTATGTGGTCTGTGCAATGGTTTTCGTGTGCATTGTGAGCAGTACTTATGTGCCTTCAAGGGTGTGGTGTGTTTATTGTGTCTGTTGTGTTGCGTGTTTCTGTGTTGCGTGTGTGTAGTGCGTTGTGCTCCTGTGTGAGGATGTATGTGTGGTGCGTCTGTGCGTGATTGTGTGTGCAGTGGGTAGTGTGTGAAATGTGTGCTACTTGTCTTTGTTGGTTATATGTGTTTTGCCTATGGATTTGGGAGTGTTGTGTGTGTTATGAGTTGTGATACTTTCTGTGCGGGATGCTTGTGTGTGTCGTGTGATGTGTGGTTCTGTGAGTTGTGTTTGTGTTGTGTGTATTCTACTCTGTGTGTTCTGTGGTCTGTGTGTTTTGCTTGTTGAGTGAGACACTGTGTGTTAGGACTGATATCTTTGTGTATATGTTGTGTGTTTGGCATTGTGCATTCTGTGAGGCTGTGTGTGCTGTCTGTTTTATGTGTGTTTGGAGTGATGTGTGTAGTGTGTGAAATGTGTGTTGCATAATTTTTGTGTTCTTTCTGTTGTCGACGGTGTGTGTTTTGCATGTTGGTTTCTATGTTCGCGGTTGTGTTTGACAGGTTGTGTGTGTGGCTGGCTCTTTGAGTAAGGAGTGTAATTTGTGATGTGTGTACTGTGTGTGGTCAAGCTTGGTCAGTGTGCCTCACTGGGTGTGTTGTGTTCACTCTGAGAACCGTGGTTCATGTGTATGGTGGGCAGTTATGTTCTCGGTGTGATGTGCTGTGTGTTGAGGGACTTCTGCATTCAAGTGCACAGAAGACAGCCTCTCGTTGTTGGCGGTTTTCTCCACAGGTTTGTAATACTCCAGGAGGGCCTTGTTTCCTGAGGGCGCAGAGAGCCACCTCATCTCTTCACTAGCAAGGCCCTGAAGACGCCTTTGTTGTAAAGTGTCAGAAACTGCTGCAGGAGAGCCTCATGACAAACTCTGCCGCAGAAACAATCCACCATGCACTGAGGAGACACTCCATGAGGGAATACGAGGCTGCTTTCATTTTGCACGCAATTTGCTCCTATGTGATAAGGAAAACAGCAAACATTGCAGTAGAACGCGGTCTTCTCTGTAAGCCCTCTATCTCAAAGATGTGGGTGGGCTGCGAATAGGCCTTTGCTCTAGCGACACTGGAAGTTGCAGAAGATGATGCATTGTAGTGACAGCAGTGGAGGCAAGTCAGCTTTGGATTCAGCTTATGTGACTGAAAGAAAGCACTGCAGGATGGCCCACTCAAGGAATCATTGAAGCCCTGGCAGTGGAGGCTGAAACAGGGCTTTCAATGTGCTTTCAACCATGTCTGTGTGGCCATGAACGTGAGGCTTTGCTGAGGAAGCCTGGCCATCAGGAAAATACCCGCATACAACGAATTGAACTTGCAATGTGGTTTCCTGTCCTGTGTGCCTGCACTCTAAGCACCTGAAAGAGGATTTCTGTGTAGAGCCTCTTTTTGCTGAGTGTCGTGTGCTCATTTAGGTGAACATTAACGTGAGGCTTTGTTGACGAAGCCTGGCCATCAGGAAAATGCCCGCATACAACGAATTCAGCTCGCATTGTGGTTTCTGTGTCTGTAATGTGTGCCTGCTCTCTAAGCGCCGGAAAGAGGATTTCTGTGTACAGCTCTCTTTTGCTGAGTGTCGTGTGCTCATTTAGGTGAACATTAACGTGAGGCTTTGTTGACGAAGCCTGGCCATCAGGAAAATGCCCGCATACAACGAATTCAGCTCGCAATGTGGTTTCCGTGTCTGGAATGTGTGCCCGCTCTCTAAGCGCCTGAAAGAGGTCTGCTGCGTAGAGCTCTCTTTTGCTAGGTGTTGGGTGCTCATTTGTGTGGCCATTAACGTGAGGTTTTGCTGAGGAAGACTGGCCATCAGGAAAATACCCGCATACAACGATTTCAGCAGGCAATGTGTTTTCCGTGTCAGTCCTGTGTGACTGCACTCTAAGCGCATGAGTGAAGTCTGCTCTGTAGAGATATCTTTTGCTGAGTGTCGGGAGCTCATTTGTGAGGCCATTAACGTGAGGTTTTGCTGAGGAAGCCTGGCTGTCAGGAAAATACCCGCATACAACGAATTCAGCTCGCAATGTGGTTTCCGAGTCTTATAAATTCTCTTGTTTGTTGTTATGTGCTGTGTTCTGGGTGGTGTGAGTGCTGCCTTTAGGCTTTCTGCGTGTGACATACTGGGTAGATGTGGCGTGGGCTGTGTCATTTCAGCATTGTGTGTAATGATGGGTTCGCCTTGTGTTGGGTGTGTTGTGTGCATGTGTATGTTGTGTGTGGGTGTGTTTTCGTTCGTGCTGTGTGCGCGTGGGGATGCATGTGTTCTCTATGATTAGATTGTGGTTGTGCGTGTTGTGTGCAGTGTGCTATGTGTGTTGCACGCGTTTCGTCAGTTTTGTGTGCATTTGTATGTGTTGTGTCAGTTTTGTGTGTGTGGTTGTGTTTTGTGTGTTGTGTGAGAGAGGCTGTGTGTGTGTTTGGCTGTTTGAGTTATGCACATGATGTAAGATGTGTTGACTGTGTGTGGCTGTGCTTGTTTTGTACATCTCTTGCATACAGTATGTGGTCTGTGCAATGGTTTTCGTGTGCATTGTGAGCAGTACTTATGTGCCTTCAAGGGTGTGGTGTGTTTATTGTGTCTGTTGTGTTGCGTGTTTCTGTGTTGCGTGTGTGTAGTGCGTTGTGCTCCTGTGTGAGGATGTATGTGTGGTGTGTCTGTGCGTGATTGTGTGTGCAGTGGGTAGTGTGTGAAATGTGTGCTACTTGTCTTTGTTGGTTATATGTGTTTTGCCTATGGATTTGGGAGTGTTGTGTGTGTTATGAGTTGTGATACTTTCTGTGCCGGATGCTTGTGTGTGTCGTGTGATGTGTGGTTCTGTGAGTTGTGTTTGTGTTGTGTGTATTCTACTCTGTGTGTTCTGTGGTCTGTGTGTTTTGCTTGTTGAGTGAGACACTGTGTGTTAGGACTGATATCTTTGTGTATATGTTGTGTGTTTGGCATTGTGCATTCTGTGAGGCTGTGTGTGCTGTCTGTTTTATGTGTGTTTGGAGTGATGTGTGTAGTGTGTGAAATGTGTGTTGCATAATTTTTGTGTTCTTTCTGTTGTCGACGGTGTGTGTTTTGCATGTTGGTTTCTATCTTCGCCCTTGTGTTTGACAGGTTGTGTGTGTGGCTGGCTCTTTGAGTAAGGAGTGTAATTTGTGATGTGTGTACTGTGTGTGGTCAAGCTTGGTCAGTGTGCCTCACTGGGTGTGTTGTGTTCACTCTGAGAACCGTGGTTCATGTGTATGGTGGGCAGTTATGTTCTCGGTGTGATGTGCTGTGTGTTGAGGGACTTCTGCATTCAAGTGCACAGAAGACAGCCTCTCGTTGTTGGCGGTTTTCTCCACAGGTTTGTAATACTCCAGGAGGGCCTTGTTTCCTGAGGGCGCAGAGAGCCACCTCATCTCTTCACTAGCAAGGCCCTGAAGACGCCTTTGTTGTAAAGTGTCAGAAACTGCTGCAGGAGAGCCTCATGACAAACTCTGCCGCAGAAACAATCCACCATGCACTGAGGAGACACTCCATGAGGGAATACGAGGCTGCTTTCATTTTGCACGCAATTTGCTCCTATGTGATAAGGAAAACAGCAAACATTGCAGTAGAACGCGGTCTTCTCTGTAAGCCCTCTATCTCAAAGATGTGGGTGGGCTGCGAATAGGCCTTTGCTCTAGCGACACTGGAAGTTGCAGAAGATGATGCATTGTAGTGACAGCAGTGGAGGCAAGTCAGCTTTGGATTCAGCTTATGTGACTGAAAGAAAGCACTGCAGGATGGCCCACTCAAGGAATCATTGAAGCCCTGGCAGTGGAGGCTGAAACAGGGCTTTCAATGTGCTTTCAACCATGTCTGTGTGGCCATGAACGTGAGGCTTTGCTGAGGAAGCCTGGCCATCAGGAAAATACCCGCATACAACGAATTGAACTTGCAATGTGGTTTCCGTGTCTGTCCTGTGTGCCTGCACTCTAAGCACCTGAAAGAGGATTTCTGTGTAGAGCTCTCTTTTGCTGAGTGTCGTGTGCTCATTTAGGTGAACATTAACGTGAGGCTTTGTTGACGAAGCCTGGCCATCAGGAAAATGCCCGCATACAACGAATTCAGCTCGCATTGTGGTTTCTGTGTCTGTAATGTGTGCCTGCTCTCTAAGCGCCGGAAAGAGGATTTCTGTGTACAGCTCTCTTTTGCTGAGTGTCGTGTGCTCATTTAGGTGAACATTAACGTGAGGCTTTGTTGACGAAGCCTGGCCATCAGGAAAATGCCCGCATACACCGAATTCAGCTCGCAATGTGGTTTCCGTGTCTGGAATGTGTGCCCGCTCTCTAAGCGCCTGAAAGAGGTCTGCTGCGTAGAGCTCTCTTTTGCTAGGTGTTGGGTGCTCATTTGTGTGGCCATTAACGTGAGGTTTTGCTGAGGAAGACTGGCCATCAGGAAAATACCCGCATACAACGATTTCAGCAGGCAATGTGTTTTCCGTGTCAGTCCTGTGTGACTGCACTCTAAGCGCATGAGTGAAGTCTGCTCTGTAGAGATATCTTTTGCTGAGTGTCGGGAGCTCATTTGTGAGGCCATTAACGTGAGGTTTTGCTGAGGAAGCCTGGCTGTCAGGAAAATACCCGCATACAACGAATTCAGCTCGCAATGTGGTTTCCGAGTCTTATAAATTCTCTTGTTTGTTGTTATGTGCTGTGTTCTGGGTGGTGTGAGTGCTGCCTTTAGGCTTTCTGCGTGTGACATACTGGGTAGATGTGGCGTGGGCTGTGTCATTTCAGCATTGTGTGTAATGATGGGTTCGCCTTGTGTTGGGTGTGTTGTGTGCATGTGTATGTTGTGTGTGGGTGTGTTTTCGTTCGTGCTGTGTGCGCGTGGGGATGCATGTGTTCTCTATGATTAGATTGTGGTTGTGCGTGTTGTGTGCAGTGTGCTATGTGTGTTGCACGCGTTTCGTCAGTTTTGTGTGCATTTGTATGTGTTGTGTCAGTTTTGTGTGTGTGGTTGTGTTTTGTGTGTTGTGTGAGAGAGGCTGTGTGTGTGTTTGGCTGTTGGAGTTATGCACATGATGTAAGATGTGTTGACTGTGTGTGGCTGTGCTTGTTTTGTACATCTCTTGCATACAGTATGTGGTCTGTGCAATGGTTTTCGTGTGCATTGTGAGCAGTACTTATGTGCCTTCAAGGGTGTGGTGTGTTTATTGTGTCTGTTGTGTTGCGTGTTTCTGTGTTGCGTGTGTGTAGTGCGTTGTGCTCCTGTGTGAGGATGTATGTGTGGTGTGTCTGTGCGTGATTGTGTGTGCAGTGGGTAGTGTGTGAAATGTGTGCTACTTGTCTTTGTTGGTTATATGTGTTTTGCCTATGGATTTGGGAGTGTTGTGTGTGTTATGAGTTGTGATACTTTCTGTGCGGGATGCTTGTGTGTGTCGTGTGATGTGTGGTTCTGTGAGTTGTGTTTGTGTTGTGTGTATTCTACTCTGTGTGTTCTGTGGTCTGTGTGTTTTGCTTGTTGAGTGAGACACTGTGTGTTAGGACTGATATCTTTGTGTATATGTTGTGTGTTTGGCATTGTGCATTCTGTGAGGCTGTGTGTGCTGTCTGTTTTATGTGTGTTTGGAGTGATGTGTGTAGTGTGTGAAATGTGTGTTGCATAATTTTTGTGTTCTTTCTGTTGTCGACGGTGTGTGTTTTGCATGTTGGTTTCTATGTTCGCGGTTGTGTTTGACAGGTTGTGTGTGTGGCTGGCTCTTTGAGTAAGGAGTGTAATTTGTGATGTGTGTACTGTGTGTGGTCAAGCTTGGTCAGTGTGCCTCACTGGGTGTGTTGTGTTCACTCTGAGAACCGTGGTTCATGTGTATGGTGGGCAGTTATGTTCTCGGTGTGATGTGCTGTGTGTTGAGGGACTTCTGCATTCAAGTGCACAGAAGACAGCCTCTCGTTGTTGGCGGTTTTCTCCACAGGTTTGTAATACTCCAGGAGGGCCTTGTTTCCTGAGGGCGCAGAGAGCCACCTCATCTCTTCACTAGCAAGGCCCTGAAGACGCCTTTGTTGTAAAGTGTCAGAAACTGCTGCAGGAGAGCCTCATGACAAACTCTGCCGCAGAAACAATCCACCATGCACTGAGGAGACACTCCATGAGGGAATACGAGGCTGCTTTCATTTTGCACGCAATTTGCTCCTATGTGATAAGGAAAACAGCAAACATTGCAGTAGAACGCGGTCTTCTCTGTAAGCCCTCTATCTCAAAGATGTGGGTGGGCTGCGAATAGGCCTTTGCTCTAGCGACACTGGAAGTTGCAGAAGATGATGCATTGTAGTGACAGCAGTGGAGGCAAGTCAGCTTTGGATTCAGCTTATGTGACTGAAAGAAAGCACTGCAGGATGGCCCACTCAAGGAATCATTGAAGCCCTGGCAGTGGAGGCTGAAACAGGGCTTTCAATGTGCTTTCAACCATGTCTGTGTGGCCATGAACGTGAGGCTTTGCTGAGGAAGCCTGGCCATCAGGAAAATACCCGCATACAACGAATTGAACTTGCAATGTGGTTTCCGTGTCTGTCCTGTGTGCCTGCACTCTAAGCACCTGAAAGAGGATTTCTGTGTAGAGCTCTCTTTTGCTGAGTGTCGTGTGCTCATTTAGGTGAACATTAACGTGAGGCTTTGTTGACGAAGCCTGGCCATCAGGAAAATGCCCGCATACAACGAATTCAGCTCGCATTGTGGTTTCTGTGTCTGTAATGTGTGCCTGCTCTCTAAGCGCCGGAAAGAGGATTTCTGTGTACAGCTCTCTTTTGCTGAGTGTCGTGTGCTCATTTAGGTGAACATTAACGTGAGGCTTTGTTGACGAAGCCTGGCCATCAGGAAAATGCCCGCATACACCGAATTCAGCTCGCAATGTGGTTTCCGTGTCTGGAATGTGTGCCCGCTCTCTAAGCGCCTGAAAGAGGTCTGCTGCGTAGAGCTCTCTTTTGCTAGGTGTTGGGTGCTCATTTGTGTGGCCATTAACGTGAGGTTTTGCTGAGGAAGACTGGCCATCAGGAAAATACCCGCATACAACGATTTCAGCAGGCAATGTGTTTTCCGTGTCAGTCCTGTGTGACTGCACTCTAAGCGCATGAGTGAAGTCTGCTCTGTAGAGATATCTTTTGCTGAGTGTCGGGAGCTCATTTGTGAGGCCATTAACGTGAGGTTTTGCTGAGGAAGCCTGGCTGTCAGGAAAATACCCGCATACAACGAATTCAGCTCGCAATGTGGTTTCCGAGTCTTATAAATTCTCTTGTTTGTTGTTATGTGCTGTGTTCTGGGTGGTGTGAGTGCTGCCTTTAGGCTTTCTGCGTGTGACATACTGGGTAGATGTGGCGTGGGCTGTGTCATTTCAGCATTGTGTGTAATGATGGGTTCGCCTTGTGTTGGGTGTGTTGTGTGCATGTGTATGTTGTGTGTGGGTGTGTTTTCGTTCGTGCTGTGTGCGCGTGGGGATGCATGTGTTCTCTATGATTAGATTGTGGTTGTGCGTGTTGTGTGCAGTGTGCTATGTGTGTTGCACGCGTTTCGTCAGTTTTGTGTGCATTTGTATGTGTTGTGTCAGTTTTGTGTGTGTGGTTGTGTTTTGTGTGTTGTGTGAGAGAGGCTGTGTGTGTGTTTGGCTGTTTGAGTTATGCACATGATGTAAGATGTGTTGACTGTGTGTGGCTGTGCTTGTTTTGTACATCTCTTGCATACAGTATGTGGTCTGTGCAATGGTTTTCGTGTGCATTGTGAGCAGTACTTATGTGCCTTCAAGGGTGTGGTGTGTTTATTGTGTCTGTTGTGTTGCGTGTTTCTGTGTTGCGTGTGTGTAGTGCGTTGTGCTCCTGTGTGAGGATGTATGTGTGGTGTGTCTGTGCGTGATTGTGTGTGCAGTGGGTAGTGTGTGAAATGTGTGCTACTTGTCTTTGTTGGTTATATGTGTTTTGCCTATGGATTTGGGAGTGTTGTGTGTGTTATGAGTTGTGATACTTTCTGTGCCGGATGCTTGTGTGTGTCGTGTGATGTGTGGTTCTGTGAGTTGTGTTTGTGTTGTGTGTATTCTACTCTGTGTGTTCTGTGGTCTGTGTGTTTTGCTTGTTGAGTGAGACACTGTGTGTTAGGACTGATATCTTTGTGTATATGTTGTGTGTTTGGCATTGTGCATTCTGTGAGTGTGTGTGTGCTGTCTTTTTTATGTGTGTTTGGAGTGATGTGTGTAGTGTGTGAAATGTGTCTTGCATATTTTTTGTTTTCTTTCTGTTGTCCACGGTGTGTGTTTTGCATGTTGGTTTCTATGTTCGCGGTTGTGTTTGACAGGTTGTGTGTGTGGCTGGCTCTTTGAGTAAGGAGTGTAATTTGTGATGTGTGTACTGTGTGTGGTCAAGCTTGGTCAGTGTGCCTCACTGGGTGTGTTGTGTTCACTCTGAGAACCGTGGTTCATGTGTATGGTGGGCAGTTATGTTCTCGGTGTGATGTGCTGTGTGTTGAGGGACTTCTGCATTCAAGTGCACAGAAGACAGCCTCTCGTTGTTGGCGGTTTTCTCCACAGGTTTGTAATACTCCAGGAGGGCCTTGTTTCCTGAGGGCGCAGAGAGCCACCTCATCTCTTCACTAGCAAGGCCCTGAAGACGCCTTTGTTGTAAAGTGTCAGAAACTGCTGCAGGAGAGCCTCATGACAAACTCTGCCGCAGAAACAATCCACCATGCACTGAGGAGACACTCCATGAGGGAATACGAGGCTGCTTTCATTTTGCACGCAATTTGCTCCTATGTGATAAGGAAAACAGCAAACATTGCAGTAGAACGCGGTCTTCTCTGTAAGCCCTCTATCTCAAAGATGTGGGTGGGCTGCGAATAGGCCTTTGCTCTAGCGACACTGGAAGTTGCAGAAGATGATGCATTGTAGTGACAGCAGTGGAGGCAAGTCAGCTTTGGATTCAGCTTATGTGACTGAAAGAAAGCACTGCAGGATGGCCCACTCAAGGAATCATTGAAGCCCTGGCAGTGGAGGCTGAAACAGGGCTTTCAATGTGCTTTCAACCATGTCTGTGTGGCCATGAACGTGAGGCTTTGCTGAGGAAGCCTGGCCATCAGGAAAATACCCGCATACAACGAATTGAACTTGCAATGTGGTTTCCGTGTCTGTCCTGTGTGCCTGCACTCTAAGCACCTGAAAGAGGATTTCTGTGTAGAGCTCTCTTTTGCTGAGTGTCGTGTGCTCATTTAGGTGAACATTAACGTGAGGCTTTGTTGACGAAGCCTGGCCATCAGGAAAATGCCCGCATACAACGAATTCAGCTCGCATTGTGGTTTCTGTGTCTGTAATGTGTGCCTGCTCTCTAAGCGCCGGAAAGAGGATTTCTGTGTACAGCTCTCTTTTGCTGAGTGTCGTGTGCTCATTTAGGTGAACATTAACGTGAGGCTTTGTTGACGAAGCCTGGCCATCAGGAAAATGCCCGCATACACCGAATTCAGCTCGCAATGTGGTTTCCGTGTCTGGAATGTGTGCCCGCTCTCTAAGCGCCTGAAAGAGGTCTGCTGCGTAGAGCTCTCTTTTGCTAGGTGTTGGGTGCTCATTTGTGTGGCCATTAACGTGAGGTTTTGCTGAGGAAGACTGGCCATCAGGAAAATACCCGCATACAACGATTTCAGCAGGCAATGTGTTTTCCGTGTCAGTCCTGTGTGACTGCACTCTAAGCGCATGAGTGAAGTCTGCTCTGTAGAGATATCTTTTGCTGAGTGTCGGGAGCTCATTTGTGAGGCCATTAACGTGAGGTTTTGCTGAGGAAGCCTGGCTGTCAGGAAAATACCCGCATACAACAAATTCAGCTCGCAATGTGGTTTCCGAGTCTTATAAATTCTCTTGTTTGTTGTTATGTGCTGTGTTCTGGGTGGTGTGAGTGCTGCCTTTAGGCTTTCTGCGTGTGACATACTGGGTAGATGTGGCGTGGGCTGTGTCATTTCAGCATTGTGTGTAATGATGGGTTCGCCTTGTGTTGGGTGTGTTGTGTGCATGTGTATGTTGTGTGTGGGTGTGTTTTCGTTCGTGCTGTGTGCGCGTGGGGATGCATGTGTTCTCTATGATTAGATTGTGGTTGTGCGTGTTGTGTGCAGTGTGCTATGTGTGTTGCACGCGTTTCGTCAGTTTTGTGTGCATTTGTATGTGTTGTGTCAGTTTTGTGTGTGTGGTTGTGTTTTGTGTGTTGTGTGAGAGAGGCTGTGTGTGTGTTTGGCTGTTGGAGTTATGCACATGATGTAAGATGTGTTGACTGTGTTTGGCTGTGCTTGTTTTGTACATCTCTTGCATACAGTATGTGGTCTGTGCAATGGTTTTCGTGTGCATTGTGAGCAGTACTTATGTGCCTTCAAGGGTGTGGTGTGTTTATTGTGTCTGTTGTGTTGCGTGTTTCTGTGTTGCGTGTGTGTAGTGCGTTGTGCTCCTGTGTGAGGATGTATGTGTGGTGTGTCTGTGCGTGATTGTGTGTGCAGTGGGTAGTGTGTGAAATGTGTGCTACTTGTCTTTGTTGGTTATATGTGTTTTGCCTATGGATTTGGGAGTGTTGTGTGTGTTATGAGTTGTGATACTTTCTGTGCGGGATGCTTGTGTGTGTCGTGTGATGTGTGGTTCTGTGAGTTGTGTTTGTGTTGTGTGTATTCTACTCTGTGTGTTCTGTGGTCTGTGTGTTTTGCTTGTTGAGTGAGACACTGTGTGTTAGGACTGATATCTTTGTGTATATGTTGTGTGTTTGGCATTGTGCATTCTGTGAGGCTGTGTGTGCTGTCTGTTTTATGTGTGTTTGGAGTGATGTGTGTAGTGTGTGAAATGTGTGTTGCATAATTTTTGTGTTCTTTCTGTTGTCGACGGTGTGTGTTTTGCATGTTGGTTTCTATGTTCGCGGTTGTGTTTGACAGGTTGTGTGTGTGGCTGGCTCTTTGAGTAAGGAGTGTAATTTGTGATGTGTGTACTGTGTGTGGTCAAGCTTGGTCAGTGTGCCTCACTGGGTGTGTTGTGTTCACTCTGAGAACCGTGGTTCATGTGTATGGTGGGCAGTTATGTTCTCGGTGTGATGTGCTGTGTGTTGAGGGACTTCTGCATTCAAGTGCACAGAAGACAGCCTCTCGTTGTTGGCGGTTTTCTCCACAGGTTTGTAATACTCCAGGAGGGCCTTGTTTCCTGAGGGCGCAGAGAGCCACCTCATCTCTTCACTAGCAAGGCCCTGAAGACGCCTTTGTTGTAAAGTGTCAGAAACTGCTGCAGGAGAGCCTCATGACAAACTCTGCCGCAGAAACAATCCACCATGCACTGAGGAGACACTCCATGAGGGAATACGAGGCTGCTTTCATTTTGCACGCAATTTGCTCCTATGTGATAAGGAAAACAGCAAACATTGCAGTAGAACGCGGTCTTCTCTGTAAGCCCTCTATCTCAAAGATGTGGGTGGGCTGCGAATAGGCCTTTGCTCTAGCGACACTGGAAGTTGCAGAAGATGATGCATTGTAGTGACAGCAGTGGAGGCAAGTCAGCTTTGGATTCAGCTTATGTGACTGAAAGAAAGCACTGCAGGATGGCCCACTCAAGGAATCATTGAAGCCCTGGCAGTGGAGGCTGAAACAGGGCTTTCAATGTGCTTTCAACCATGTCTGTGTGGCCATGAACGTGAGGCTTTGCTGAGGAAGCCTGGCCATCAGGAAAATACCCGCATACAACGAATTGAACTTGCAATGTGGTTTCCGTGTCTGTCCTGTGTGCCTGTACTCTAAGCACCTGAAAGAGGATTTCTGTGTAGAGCTCTCTTTTGCTGAGTGTCGTGTGCTCATTTAGGTGAACATTAACGTGAGGCTTTGTTGACGAAGCCTGGCCATCAGGAAAATGCCCGCATACAACGAATTCAGCTCGCATTGTGGTTTCTGTGTCTGTAATGTGTGCCTGCTCTCTAAGCGCCGGAAAGAGGATTTCTGTGTACAGCTCTCTTTTGCTGAGTGTCGTGTGCTCATTTAGGTGAACATTAACGTGAGGCTTTGTTGACGAAGCCTGGCCATCAGGAAAATGCCCGCATACACCGAATTCAGCTCGCAATGTGGTTTCCGTGTCTGGAATGTGTGCCCGCTCTCTAAGCGCCTGAAAGAGGTCTGCTGCGTAGAGCTCTCTTTTGCTAGGTGTTGGGTGCTCATTTGTGTGGCCATTAACGTGAGGTTTTGCTGAGGAAGACTGGCCATCAGGAAAATACCCGCATACAACGATTTCAGCAGGCAATGTGTTTTCCGTGTCAGTCCTGTGTGACTGCACTCTAAGCGCATGAGTGAAGTCTGCTCTGTAGAGATATCTTTTGCTGAGTGTCGGGAGCTCATTTGTGAGGCCATTAACGTGAGGTTTTGCTGAGGAAGCCTGGCTGTCAGGAAAATACCCGCATACAACAAATTCAGCTCGCAATGTGGTTTCCGAGTCTTATAAATTCTCTTGTTTGTTGTTATGTGCTGTGTTCTGGGTGGTGTGAGTGCTGCCTTTAGGCTTTCTGCGTGTGACATACTGGGTAGATGTGGCGTGGGCTGTGTCATTTCAGCATTGTGTGTAATGATGGGTTCGCCTTGTGTCGGGTGTGTTGTGTGCATGTGTATGTTGTGTGTGGGTGTGTTTTCGTTCGTGCTGTGTGCGCGTGGGGATGCATGTGTTCTCTATGATTAGATTGTGGTTGTGCGTGTTGTGTGCAGTGTGCTATGTGTGTTGCACGCGTTTCGTCAGTTTTGTGTGCATTTGTATGTGTTGTGTCAGTTTTGTGTGTGTGGTTGTGTTTTGTGTGTTGTGTGAGAGAGGCTGTGTGTGTGTTTGGCTGTTGGAGTTATGCACATGATGTAAGATGTGTTGACTGTGTGTGGCTGTGCTTGTTTTGTACATCTCTTGCATACAGTATGTGGTCTGTGCAATGGTTTTCGTGTGCATTGTGAGCAGTACTTATGTGCCTTCAAGGGTGTGGTGTGTTTATTGTGTCTGTTGTGTTGCGTGTTTCTGTGTTGCGTGTGTGTAGTGCGTTGTGCTCCTGTGTGAGGATGTATGTGTGGTGTGTCTGTGCGTGATTGTGTGTGCAGTGGGTAGTGTGTGAAATGTGTGCTACTTGTCTTTGTTGGTTATATGTGTTTTGCCGATGGATTTGGGAGTGTTGTGTGTGTTATGAGTTGTGATACTTTCTGTGCCGGATGCTTGTGTGTGTCGTGTGATGTGTGTTTCTGTGAGTTGTGTTTGTGTTGTGTGTATTCTACTCTGTGTGTTCTGTGGTCTGTGTGTTTTGCTTGTTGAGTGAGACACTGTGTGTTAGGACTGATATCTTTGTGTATATGTTGTGTGTTTGGCATTGTGCATTCTGTGAGGCTGTGTGTGCTGTCTGTTTTATGTGTGTTTGGAGTGATGTGTGTAGTGTGTGAAATGTGTGTTGCATAATTTTTGTGTTCTTTCTGTTGTCGACGGTGTGTGTTTTGCATGTTGGTTTCTATGTTCGCGGTTGTGTTTGACAGGTTGTGTGTGTGGCTGGCTCTTTGAGTAAGGAGTGTAATTTGTGATGTGTGTACTGTGTGTGGTCAAGCTTGGTCAGTGTGCCTCACTGGGTGTGTTGTGTTCACTCTGAGAACCGTGGTTCATGTGTATGGTGGGCAGTTATGTTCTCGGTGTGATGTGCTGTGTGTTGAGGGACTTCTGCATTCAAGTGCACAGAAGACAGCCTCTCGTTGTTGGCGGTTTTCTCCACAGGTTTGTAATACTCCAGGAGGGCCTTGTTTCCTGAGGGCGCAGAGAGCCACCTCATCTCTTCACTAGCAAGGCCCTGAAGACGCCTTTGTTGTAAAGTGTCAGAAACTGCTGCAGGAGAGCCTCATGACAAACTCTGCCGCAGAAACAATCCACCATGCACTGAGGAGACACTCCATGAGGGAATACGAGGCTGCTTTCATTTTGCACGCAATTTGCTCCTATGTGATAAGGAAAACAGCAAACATTGCAGTAGAACGCGGTCTTCTCTGTAAGCCCTCTATCTCAAAGATGTGGGTGGGCTGCGAATAGGCCTTTGCTCTAGCGACACTGGAAGTTGCAGAAGATGATGCATTGTAGTGACAGCAGTGGAGGCAAGTCAGCTTTGGATTCAGCTTATGTGACTGAAAGAAAGCACTGCAGGATGGCCCACTCAAGGAATCATTGAAGCCCTGGCAGTGGAGGCTGAAACAGGGCTTTCAATGTGCTTTCAACCATGTCTGTGTGGCCATGAACGTGAGGCTTTGCTGAGGAAGCCTGGCCATCAGGAAAATACCCGCATACAACGAATTGAACTTGCAATGTGGTTTCCGTGTCTGTCCTGTGTGCCTGCACTCTAAGCACCTGAAAGAGGATTTCTGTGTAGAGCTCTCTTTTGCTGAGTGTCGTGTGCTCATTTAGGTGAACATTAACGTGAGGCTTTGTTGACGAAGCCTGGCCATCAGGAAAATGCCCGCATACAACGAATTCAGCTCGCATTGTGGTTTCTGTGTCTGTAATGTGTGCCTGCTCTCTAAGCGCCGGAAAGAGGATTTCTGTGTACAGCTCTCTTTTGCTGAGTGTCGTGTGCTCATTTAGGTGAACATTAACGTGAGGCTTTGTTGACGAAGCCTGGCCATCAGGAAAATGCCCGCATACACCGAATTCAGCTCGCAATGTGGTTTCCGTGTCTGGAATGTGTGCCCGCTCTCTAAGCGCCTGAAAGAGGTCTGCTGCGTAGAGCTCTCTTTTGCTAGGTGTTGGGTGCTCATTTGTGTGGCCATTAACGTGAGGTTTTGCTGAGGAAGACTGGCCATCAGGAAAATACCCGCATACAACGATTTCAGCAGGCAATGTGTTTTCCGTGTCAGTCCTGTGTGACTGCACTCTAAGCGCATGAGTGAAGTCTGCTCTGTAGAGATATCTTTTGCTGAGTGTCGGGAGCTCATTTGTGAGGCCATTAACGTGAGGTTTTGCTGAGGAAGCCTGGCTGTCAGGAAAATACCGCCATACAACGAATTCACCCCGCAATGTGGTTTCGGAGTCTTATAAATTTTCTTGTTTGTTGTTATGTGCTGTGTTCTGGGTGGTGTGAGTGCTGCCTTTAGGCTTTCTGCGTGTGACATACTGGGTAGATGTGGCGTGGGCTGTGTCATTTCAGCATTGTGTGTAATGATGGGTTCGCCTTGTGTTGGGTGTGTTGTGTGCATGTGTATGTTGTGTGTGGGTGTGTTTTCGTTCGTGCTGTGTGC